>NC_059298.1:7238053-7243053 GCF_017591435.1 Portunus trituberculatus
GATACAAAGAGCCAAAGACATTAGACAATGTGGAGGGAGAGTTAAGTGAATTTATGAATGATAAAGGGAGATGATAAGTCTTGAGCGCTCAGGAAATGCCTTTTGTAACTTTGTAAGTCAAGTGGCCTTTGGTTATCTCCGTATTTTTGTATATGATTATATTCTCAAGAAAGAGAAGGAGGAGGAAAAGAATGAAAAGAGAAGGTACTTTTGTGTCAAAATGTAAGTGTTCCTAAATTTAAGGAATTTCCTAAGTGATGCCTAAGTCGCATTAGTGACAAATTAAAGATAGGAAAAAATCCTGCATGATGTATTGATTCTCTCTCTCTCTCTCTCTCTCTCTCTCTCTCTCTCTCTCTCTCTCTCTCTCTCTCTCTCTCTCTCTCTCTCTCTCTCTCTCTCTAAATATGTTTACGTATAATAAATGCCACGATCTGCGGGTGTCACTCATTCATAAATCTACTGAGTTTTCATGCCATCCATCGCATGCGAAAACGTCAATTACTGGTGGTAAGAAAAGAATATATATATATATATATATATATATATATATATATATATATATATATATATATATATATATATATATATATATATATATATATATATATATATATATATATATATATATATATATATATATATGTATTATATGGTGGTGGTTTGGAGATGCGTGGTGGTGGTTTGGAGATGCGGGAAGAAAGTGGAGAAGAGGAAGACAATATTACCTTATTATTTTTTTTCCTGTTCATGTTAGTGTGGTAAAAGGCGTTTCTAGTAGAGTCGGAGGGATAGCCTTTGTATTTCTTCTTCTTCTTCTTCTTCATTCTACCTCTTCGTTTCCATCTGCTGCAACAGTTGAGCATATATAAATATCTGAACTTCTGAAGTCTCTCATACCAACTATCTACAGTCATAATCTTGATTATTGTTCCGAGCTTGGTCCTTGTCTCTCACCATTCATCACCGTATAACCTGTCTTACTTATTTTCAACCCCATTTTTACTTATTTCGTGGTCATGTTATTCTGATTCACCTTACATGAAATACTCCTATGTTGACTGCCATATGTACTACTCATGAGAACCAGTATTGAAAACGCGCGGCAGATTCAGACTAGCGGCTTCGCCACTAGAGGGAATAGGTGTAGCTTCTAGAAAATATTTACCTAGGCGTATTTTTCTAACACCGAAATGGTGTACTTAATTTTAAGATCCCTTCTGATAAATATAATATTTACAGTATTTTTCTAGTAAAATGTAACTATTGAAGACGTGAGTGAATAGTTTGGTGTGAGGTGCTAACGAACACGTCTTGGTCCACGCGGTGCTCTCTGGCCTTCCTTCTCTCTCTTACCGCCACGTCGCCACCATGACCAGGTCTGTGCTCCCATTCCACCCAACATTTTGGTATTTAGCATTCGTACATTAACTTCACTTGCATATCAACTGAATGATCGTGTTTTCTTTGTAAAGTATCGTTGAAAAATAAAGAAAATAGGAAGGTATTAGCTAGATATTAATTAGACACCGAGATACTCAAGGCCGCCGCCCCGATGATGGTATGTATTAGCTGCTGATCCTAATGATGAAAACCTCGTCTGAGGTACGGCAGCCGCTGTGGTAGGTTAGTGGTGTTCGAATAATTTGGCACTGGTAATTTTTATGAAGTTTATAGGACTCTAATTCAAAAGTGTTAGGTTAGGGTGAAATATCAGAAGCCTTTCTCAAAGGCCTGCCTGGCTCATTTGTGTATCAGAGAGGCGTATATAAGTATTAATTGTGTTAATATGGCAATGTCTAGCATTATTGTTTCGGTACAAATTAACGCAATGACTAGAAATCGTCGAGTACATATTTTCAATTTCCATATGTGTGCAAATAAGCCGTTATGTCGTCAGCAAGGATGTAATGTGATATTTCCATATCTTGTGGTTCGTAAGAAAACCATGATTTAAAAAAGACCTAGGAGATATGTTAGATAAATGTTCCTGGAGGTGGTCCCGGGGTTTGTCCCGAATGGGAAGACAGTGGAGAAGCGCACCGCTTAGGATAGATTAGTATACCTGTTGGTTAAGAGGGGTGCATTTCCCAGCTAGGTTAGGCAGATTATGGCGTAAAAATAAAGATATTAAATTCATTCTTGGCTCCATTTTTATTTCATTGTTTTTCTTCACAGCAAGGTGACACGTGAAACACTCTATGAGTGTGTGAATGCAGTCCTGCAAGGATCGAAAACTAAGAAGCGCCGCTTCAGGGAAAGTGTTGAACTTCAGATTGGTCTCAAGAACTATGACCCCCAAAAGGACAAGCGTTTCAGTGGCACTGTTAAGTAAGTTTACCTAACCTTCAGTAGTGCTGGCAGAACAGTATCAATCCAAGTGTGATCCTTTTCATCCGTCTCAATTGAGTCATGCTGCAACCTTACTGTCACCTTTGGCAAAACTCAGGGAATGTGAAGAAATGTATTAGATTCTTGTGGCTAGGTAATTTGATAAAATCTTGAAAGCTCATGACATGATAGCTTCAGCAAATTCGGCATCCCCATATTATTTGCAAATTGTCAAGTTTGACTGACCCATTTATACCTTAAATTATTCTCAATGCTTTTTTTTTTTTTTTTTTTTTTTATTATACTAGAAATATAAAGACTATCATCCTGAGTTATTTATTTATTTATTTTTTATTTATTTATTATTTTTTTTTTTAGAAAACTAGCTCCATGAGAAAATTGTAATTTACAAAATACTAAGATAGCCTTGGATGTAGACAAAATTTTTAAGTCTTCAAGAGTCACACATGGAATGCCCCATTCTTACTCTGTATAAGGAATTTTCAATCTCAGAATATGGTTGCAGAAACAATGTGGTAGATGTGATGGATCGATTTGTGCTGTGCTGCCCTGCTTGCCTATTGTTTGGTCTAGGGAGTTGGGGAGTATTCCCTGACGGACCTTTACCCAGGGTCTTAAAATAACTGGGGAGGCTTTTTTGCCTTTAAACTATAAGTGTCTGAAGATTTTCACCTGCTTCATGCAAGAACCAGGTAAAAGGTGTTTCTTGTTGACTTTCTAGTGTATATTTTTTCAATATTTGGAGTGCTTTCTGTGGGCTGAAAAATTGCTTTGAGATTCACCAGCCAACTAAGTTTTACACATAAAAAAAAGGTTAGCTAGGAAAAAGTCATGTTATATTATACTAACTAGTTAAATATGTAAAATGCTATCAAACAGCAATAGATGTGGTAATGCAAGCAAAATATTATGCAGAGCGTCTTGGGTTTTGAACGTATCATCATCTTGGCATGGATATTTTCTCGCTCACACGCACACGCACAAATGAATATTGTGATAGTTGGAACTGTGCAGTGACGAAAGGTTTGGTTGATATCACACACTGACAAACACCCACTATAGCTGTGAAAGGGAGATATGAATTTGTAGTGCTGTTGTAAAGTCCCAGTCTGTGCGTTTGATTGCACAAATATATCGGGAAAGAAACAAGGTGTGAAAGGACGAGTTGTATTTTCCTGTGTGTGTGTGTGTTATTCACCACAGTCGTCTGCTGGTCACCCAGCCAGTCTTTCCCCTACGGAAAGAGCTCAGAGCTCGTAGTGACCAATCATCAGGTAGGACTGAGACCACACCACACCGGAAAAGCGAGGCCACAACCCCTCGAGTTACATCCCATACTGCATACATTTACTGCTAGGTGAACAGCGGCTACACATTAAAAGGCTTGCCCATTTGTCTCATCCTGGAAAGCGGCGAGGCAAATGGGCAAACCTCTTAATGTGTAGCCCCTGTTCACCTAGCAGTAAATAGGTACAGGATGTAACTCAAGGGATTGTGGCCTCGCTTTCCCAGTGTGTGGTGTGGTCTCAGTCCTACCTGGTGATTGGTCACTACGAGCTCTGAGCTCTTTCCGTAGGGGAAAGACTGGCTGGATGACCAGCAGCCGACCGTGGTGAATTACACACACACACGGAAATACAACTCGTCCTTTCACACTTTGTTTCTTTCCTGATATGTTTCTGCAATCAAATGCAAAGACTGGGACTTTACAACAGCACTACAAATTCATATCTCCCTTTCACAGCTATATTGGGTGTTTGTCAGTATGTATGATATCAACCAAACCTTTCGTCACTGGACAGTTCCAACCATCACAATATTCTTTTGGTGCAAATAATATTGGCTCAATTATTGGGGATTTGCATGGTGAAACGGTTCCTATAGAAACCAATGGATAATATTTCAAAACTTACTGTGTTGCAGGAGGTTGATACAATGTCAAAACATGGAGAGGCTAGTTGCAAGCATTTAGCTTGCAATAACTAGGAAGTAGAATGTGCATCATAGATACCATGAATACTGTTAGCATAAATCCTTAGAATCAAAAGTATTGTTGCATTTTTATGAAGTATAATAAATCCAGATTCATCACAAGAAGAGGCTTTATAATTATATTTCTCCAGAGAATAATTTATTGACTGCAAGCAACATTAAAACTGCTGGCAATTTGCCCATAATTAACACCCCAATTTCTCTCTCTCTCTCTCTCTCTCTCTCTCTCTCTCTCTCTCTCTCTCTCTCTCTCTCTCTCTCTCGTTGTTTGTTGGCACATATTTAGTATGCATCCACACTAGGAATGTCCCTTATTCAGTAAACTTTTGTAGCATATGGAAATGCAGTTATTTTCTTCTTTGAACATACCATTTAAAATTTGGAATATTTTTTCTATGACCTTCGAATTTTTCTCCAAGGTTGAAGCACATTCCTAAGCCCAAAATGAAGGTGTGCGTTCTTGGTGACCAGATGCACATTGATGAAGCAAAGGAAAATAACCTGCCTTGTATGTCTGCTGATGACCTCAAGAAGCTTAACAAGGATAAGAAACTTGTCAAGAAACTAGGTAAGTGTTATTTTAATTACCTTTGCAGGTATTATGTAAATAATTTGCTTCTATCATTGCTTAGTCTTTAAGCAATTTATTATACAAA
>NC_059298.1:7248053-7308053 GCF_017591435.1 Portunus trituberculatus
TATATATATATATATATATATATATATATATATATATATATATATATATATATATATATATATATATATATATATATATATATATATATATATATATATATATATATATATATATATATATATATATATATATATATATATATATATATATATATATATATATATATATATATATATATATATATATATATATATATATATATATATATATATATATATATATATATATATATATATATATATATATATATATATATATATATATATATATATATATATATATATATATATATATATATATATATATATATATATATATATATATATATATATATATATATATATATATATATATATATATATATATATATATATATATATATATATATATATATATATATATATATATATATATATATATATATATATATATATATATATATATATATATATATATATATATATATATATATATATATATATATATATATATATATATATATATATATATATATATATATATATATATATATATATATATATATATATATATATATATATATATATATATATATATATATATATATATATATATATATATATATATATATATATATATATATATATATATATATATATATATATATATATATATATATATATATATATATATATATATATATATATATATATATATATATATATATATATATATATATATATATATATATATATATATATATATATATATATATATATATATATATATATATATATATATATATATATATATATATATATATATATATATATATATATATATATATATATATATATATATATATATATATATATATATATATATATATATATATATATATATATATATATATATATATATATATATATATATATATATATATATATATATATATATATATATATATATATATATATATATATATATATATATATATATATATATATATATATATATATATATATATATATATATATATATATATATATATATATATATATATATATATATATATATATATATATATATATATATATATATATATATATATATATATATATATATATATATATATATATATATATATATATATATATATATATATATATATATATATATATATATATATATATATATATATATATATATATATATATATATATATATATATATATATATATATATATATATATATATATATATATATATATATATATATATATATATATATATATATATATATATATATATATATTTATATAACAACATCTGACAAGTTAGCTTTGCAGCATTGTCATGCAAGTCAGGAGGGTCAAGGGATGACTCGTCCTTTCTTGGATCACTTCCTCACACCATCACCAATGAGTGGGGTGGGCAAGGTTTTCTTCAAGCATGTGGTGAAATATAAAGTTGGGCTTCAAGATTAATAGTACATGCTGACTAGCCTGTCTAGGTTACAAATATTTATGTAATATACTCTACTAAAGCATTCATCACTAAAATAATTTAATAATTCCTTGGCTGGAGAAGTGGGGCTGCCATCTTGCAAGCATTTGTCATACACTGCTAAGACTGGGTGGACCCATTCAATATCCTGTGTGAATTTGATACGTTTGCTGATGAGAATTTGCTATTTTGCCTTAGCTATGATAGGTTTCATGAACAAGACAACCGGATTGCATTGTGGATACAGATCTAGATTTGTAGTCTGTCACTACATACAAAATACATCTCATCCTATATTGTTATTGTTTAAGGGTTACACTCAGCATAAAAGTTACAGAAGTGTGACTGTGTTCGCTAGGATGCCAATTTTTTAATGTGGAATTTTTCAATAGTGAAATTTTTTTTTATACATGGCTTGGACTATGCATAGTACCTCTTATATACATTGTTCTTTTTAACATATAACTGCACTCTGAAAATTTTAGTTACTTTCTAGATTATGTAACATTACTAAACTGATGGCAGTGGATATTGAAAACTTGCTTGAGAGAAAATTCATAAATGGTTTGCACTTATTTTAAAATTAAATTACAACCATGTATGCATTTCTTTAATTTCAAAACGTGTGTACTGTCTTGTGGATTGAATTGGCTTTGCTTTTTCTTAGATATCACTTACTGGATATATACAAAATAGCTTAGTGCTTTGTTTATAGCGAGAAAAATCTCTCAAGAAAGTAGTATGTTAGATTTTTTATTTAGACAACTAGAAAAAATCTTTTCATGATGAATTGAACAGCCTGAATTTACTGAAGATAATCTCAGCTCACTCTGAAGTTTTCCAACAAATTGTTGTTACTCTTTCATCTTTTACATGGTGATAATACATTACTTTCTTTCATACAGCAAAGAAGTACGATGCATTCATCGCATCTGATGCCCTGATCAAACAGATCCCACGTCTGGTAGGTCCTGGCCTAAACAAGGCTGGCAAATTCCCTACCATGTGCACCCACTCTGAGAAGTTGTGTGATAAGGTAGATGAAATCAAAGCCACCATCAAGTTCCAGATGAAGAAGGTAGGCCTTTTTTCCTACTAAACTGATGTTTGAATTGTCCATGTTTGGCTGTTTGTATCATCACTTCACATCCTTTAGGAGATCAATCATTCTATAAAAATCATTTTCTCAACTCTAAAATGAACTAGTCTTTTTACTTTTATTTGATAGGGTTGGGAGGGGTGGCATTTAACGTTAAGGTGATTCTACCTTCTGTATACTGTGATTGGCTGGTGGGATGATAGGAAAGGCCATACACATGACCACACGTATATGTAAGCATGTATGAATTTCATGATCTAAAAAGATATTTGAATTTGTAGTGTGAATAAAGACCATGGGAAAAGATATTCCATAGAGATTTCTACACCTCACTTTATTTCACTTTGCCTGCTTTCTCTCTCTTCCTATCTTCCCTGTCTTTGTGCTCTCCCTTCCAGTTACATCTCTTAACTAATGCAAACCCAACTCTATAGAAAGATAGTTGTTTTTCTTCCTGCTATTGCTAATGTTGCTGCTTGCTGTGTATTTTTGTGATAAAAGATTTAACATCCTTTACAAACACTTGTGTGCATGTGTATTGTGATTTTTAAGGCTTATTCAAAACATTTATTATGTTTGAATACGTTTTCCTGAATCTCTCTCTCTCTCTCTCTCTCTCTCTCTCTCTCTCTCTCTCTCTCTCTCTCTCTCTCTCTCTCTCTCTCTCTCTCTCTCTCTCTCTCTCTCGTACTTTTAGAAAATATTTCGGCATACATATAAATGTGGATCACTTTTGAAAAGAACGTTACAGGACACCACACAAGGAAATATAAGTTAAATGGAAGGAAGGAGGGAGAGTGAGGGAGTTAAGTTGGGTAAGATGAGATCAAGGGACTCGTAGAAAACTCTAGGAAATATCTTCCCATGGTCTTTATTCATATAATAAATTATAAATATATTTTACATCACTTGTTTCATAATAGGAAACTTGAGATAAGACATTTTTATTTATGCTGTAAACATAATGTATGTATGTTGTTTGTGTGCACATACATACCTATATGTGTATGAGCTTTCCTGTCATCCCAACAGCCAATCACAGTATACAGAAGGTGAAGTAAAATCTCAGAAACAGTGCATCCCCCTTCAGCTAAATGTGAAAAAAATATATATATATTATATTCGGGTCAGTCTAAACTGGTCACTTAGGTGTGGCCCTGGGCTTCACCAGGATTCTCCCACTTTAACTACATCTACACCCCTGGATTAACTTTCTTAACCTTCTCTCTCTCTCTCTCTCTCTCTCTCTCTCTCTCTCTCTCTCTCTCTCTCTCTCTCTCTCTCTCTCCTATATAGATAAGTGTATTTAGAAAATCGTTAATGTCTGTTCCACATTGCTGTTGAGGTAAAAATCAAGACACTTTATAAAAGCCTTCCCCCATCCTTAACATAACGTGAGAGTGGGTTAGCACAACCTTGCTAATACCTCTCCCTGAACTGACTCAATAGTCTGTGATTTGGAACAAAAGTTAGAATGAATTTAGTAATAGTTTACGTAGTACACCAGAAATAGGAAGACAGGGCAAGAAATTGGAGAAAGAAGGCAAGCCTTTTATCTATTGGGGGGAGGGGGTGGCAATAGTAGGGGAATACCCAGGAAATCTAGGGCCACATCTAGGCTGCCTGTTAAGACTGACCTGAGTATAGTAATAGTTCTTGTGTTATGAATAGGACTTGAACTCAGAGATGGTTTCAAGGCTTTTTTTTTTACAAGCCAGGCCTTGCTTGTTAATCTATCATTTTATGAGCTTATTAGTATTATTATGCTTCATTTCACATCATGAGTTTATTTGTTTGTCTTATTTCACATGACAGATTTGATTATTTTTGTTATTGCCCTTTAGTATGATATATGAAATTATTGTAATGAACAATAAATGTGAAATTAAGTAAACTGAATGTTTGACAAGGTGCAGTGTTTATGATTTAAGTGAGAAATGTTGAGAAGTTAGTTGTGTGGTATTTTTGACATTACTGAAATGTTTGAGTAGTAAACAAGATGGAATGTATTGTGATTAAACACAGGAGACTCCAGAGTTAAGATTGTTTGGCAGATATAGAGAGGATGGAAGTAGTGAGTGGTGACTTGAATTAATTTAAGTGGTATACTGTTAAGTAAAGTAGGAGACTCAGTCAGAAAGGTGGATGATGTGAAGAGAGATGTTTATAGATATGCAGAGGAAGAATTGTGAACAAAAGAACCAAATAGGAGGAATGTTTTGTTCTTCATAGTAGGTCTTCTATCATCAAAATGCTTGTAGTGCATTTGATGATGTTTGTTTGTATCTGAATCATTTTGACATTTTTAGTTTTTTTTTTTTTTTTTTTTTTTTTTTTTTTTTTTTTTTTTTTTTTTTTTTTTTTTTTTTATCAGGAAAGTAATTGTTAATGTCTTGAATTTTTTTGCTTACTGTTTTTTCTTTGACAGGTGTTGTGCCTCTCTGTCTGCATTGGGCATGTGACAATGAGTGCCGATGAATTGGTGCAGAATATTTACCTTGCAATGAACTTCTTGGTGTCTCTCCTTAAGAAGCATTGGCAGAATGTTCGTTCGCTTCACCTCAAATCCACAATGGGTAAACCACAGCAACTGTATTAAATAAATCCTACTCTGGTGTATCTTGTATTTATAACCAAAATCTGATTGCCTGTGAAATGTGCAGGATTCATTCTCCACACTGCAGTTTTATCCATTACAAGGTAATATTTTGTTTTAATTTTATTTAGATGGGGTCTTGTAAATATTGAGGTAAGGTTTGTGTGCACTTGACCCCTCATTTATTATATGGACAGGGTCCATATAATAAATTTTAGTTAGCTCTGGATGGCCAACAAACGAACTGGAGTATGTGCATTGTGTACTGCCAGTAGATGGCGATAGGCAGTTGTAAAGTCTGGCTGATCTTCATAAACACTTATCCGGTATCTGAACGTGTTCGTGTATATTTCGCTATCTTAAAACTTAATTACGTCTCATGATTGTTAAGTGACTTAAAAGCTGGAATTATTAAAAAAAAAAATATATATATATAGCTGAGTATGGTGTGACCGAGTAAACAGACATGAAAGAATATTCCAAAATACTGTGCGAATGGAAATTATTTGGATAGATGTTGCAGTACCGATTACTGGGGATCGTTATCTCCCATGTGAAATCCTAGCAGCAGTTACTAAGCTGGCACAAAATTTAGTTTTGGGTCGAGTAACAGGTGGCTGTGGCGATTCTGCAATCGATACAGCCTTTTTGATGGTACTGTATAGGGTGAAGCTGGTGATGCGAACACATTTAATGGCTGCTGTATGTTGTTGTATACTTAACTACTTCGTCTATGACGTTTTTGTCGCGCGCTGAACTATATTAGGCTAACATCGGTTTGGTTTAATTGTTCAGGGAAACCGAGATCGACAAATTTTTGCATTAAAAAATAGTCCAATGAGACAAATAACCATATTTGGTAAATGAAAGGCCCTTTAGTGTTATCCAGACTGGTGTTTGCACCATTAGTCCAGATAAACCAGGTTGGAGTGTATGTGCATACCTTTGTAGAAACATTTCTGTGCCAGAGGGATGCATTGTGTCATGAAGATAGTGACAGTTAATTCAACGTCCTTGGCCTCCTCTAAGCTAACCCCCTTGATTAAAACACTGAAATTTATATTATCTTCTGCCACTCTATCTCCATCAAACGCAACTACAGTAAAGTAAGTTGTAATTTCGAGTGTGTGTGTATATATATATATATATATATATATATATATATATATATATATATATATATATATATATAAATTTTTCTCGCCCCTCCAACTGCTTACTCTGTATAAGTGCCTTATCCGTCCCTGTATGGAGTACTCTTAGCATGTTTGGGGGGTTCCAGTCACAGTTTTGCTTGATAGGGTGGAATCAAAAGCTCTTCGTCTCATTAACTCCCCTCCTCTCACTGTTTTCAGCCTCTTTCTCACCGCCGAAATGTTGCATCCCTTTTTATCTTTTATCGCTATTTTCATGGTAACTGTTCTACTGATCTTGCTAACTGCATGCCTCCCCTTCTGCAGCCTCGCTGCACAAGGCTTTCTTCTTCCTCTCATCCCTATTCTGTCCAACACTCTAATGGATGAGTTAATCAGTACTCACGATCATTCATCCTTTTCACTGGTAAACTCTGGAACTCCCTCCCTGCATCTGTATTTCCGAATTCCTAGTTTCCTACACCTTGTCTTCTTTTAAGAGGGAGGTATCAAGGCATTTGCTCCCCTAATTTTGGCTGACGGTTGTGGCACTTTTTACACTTTTTAGAGAACCAGCACTCAAGTGGGCCTTTTTTTAACTTTTTATTTTTATTTTTATTTTTTTATTATTTTTTTTTTTTTTTTTTTGCCCTTGGCTGGCCCTCTTCCTACGGAAAAAATATATATATATATATATATATATATATATATATATATATATATATATATATATATATATATATATATATATATATATATATATATATATATATATATATATATATATATATATATATATATATATATATATATATATATATATATATATATATATATATATATATATATATATATATATATATATATATATATATATATATATATATATATATATATATATATATATATATATATATATATATATATATATATATATATATATATATATATATATATATATATATATATATATATATATATATATATATATATATATATATATATATATATATATATATATATATATATATATATATATATATATATATATATATATATATATATATATATATATATATATATATATATATATATATATATATATGTTTTTTTGGGGGGGCGTAATCTTGGTGTTTTTTAGACAACTCATCTAGGATTTTCCAAATTTAGTGAGTGGCAAGTGGCAACACTGGCAGCATTAAGTCAGCCTGTCCCCGTAAAGATGGTGTGTGTATCCTTGCCCGAGCATGTTTTCCCCCGTTCTCGCCTCTCAGCTGTCATGCAGCCCCCTGATTCGCCACACAGGTAGATGAGAGACTAATTACTTCTCAGGCTTCTCAAGTAACAGGTGTCATGACGGATATAAGACAAAGCTTGGGTTCCCTCTATCAATGTTTGCATATGAGTCTTGAGTTCGGTAATCCCTTAAAAGCGAGTGCCGCTGTCCTGGGATGTAGAGTGAAAATTTGGTGTCTTCTACAGGACCTTCAGGGTAGGCGGTGTTATTTGTTGTTGGATGCTGGTAGTACTGCTTTCCGGATCTCCTGTTGGGTGCTTGCTGCGACTGCGGCAATCTGCTCCACTAGTGTGAAGTTTTAAGGAACATGCTGTACAGGTAAGGGTCTACTTGTGTACTTAGTTGCCTGTACATGTGATTGGTTATTTTCTTCGGCAGATGTTTTTTTTTTTTTTTATATCGTAAGGCATTTGGATGTTGAAAACCCCACTTTTTGCAGAGCGTAGAGTCTAAGCTCTAAGTCGCTCCCAGTAATTGAGGTGGTGGGCGCTTTCAATCCTGGTGAAAGATCTCTGCAGGGCCTCTATTTTCATGATGTCACCTACTTAGTGAGGAGACCAGAGTTGGCAGCAATATTCCACATGGGGCAGCACCCAAGATTTCCAAACTGATAGCATGCATGTACTGTCCCTTGTCTTGAAAGTTCTCAGGATCCATCCAGCCAGCTTCCTTCCTGTATGCATTATGTTTGTGATATGGTGTGTGAAGGTGGCATCATCACTCATGAGGACTCCCAATTCTAGCACTGAACAGGTTGGCAGAATGCTATGCTGGTTTGCCTTGTAGTTGGTGTTTTACATTATATGCTGCTGCATCCCATACCTTAGCAGTTCAAACTTTTCTTCATTTAATTTTAAATTGTTTTGCCTCGACCAGTCCAGTACTGAGTCTAGGTCCTCTTGAAGAAGGGCCATGTCTTTCTCTATGTCAGTCTGGCGATGGATCCTAGTGTCATCAGCGAAAGAGGTTGCCGTGGAGTGCCTCAGTCCCTTGTCAATGTCTGCCACCATTGTAATGTACAGTAAAGGGCCCAAAACTGAACCCTGTGGCACGCCACTCTTCACTTCACTGGTTTCGGAGAGATGGCCTGCGACTGAGTCCATCTGCTTTCCCCCCACCAGGAAGCTGTGCAACCATTTACCAATGTTTCCAGTGACACTTAGATTGCACAGCTTATGGAGGAGAATGTTGTGGTCGACCTTATCAAAGGCCTTTGCATAGTCCAGATTTACCACATCAACATTTCCACCCTTGCTGATCCTTTCTAAGACTGATTCCTGGTGCATCTGCTGTGACAGGCAGGAGTGACCTCTTCTGAATCTATGCTGGCCCTCATTGAAGCCATCAACTTCTAGATGTTTTATGAGCCTTTCTCAGACTCCCCTCTCAATCAATTTCATCAAATGGGATGTCAGTGCTACTGGTCTGTAGATTTTGGCCAGATCCTTGCTCCTACCCTTGTACAACAGTGTTATTGTTGCAAGTTTCCACCCTGCTGGTAATCGTCCATCAACATCAGTGGGAGGGATAGCTCATCTTTGCAGACTTTTAGGAGTTTGGCTGGAAAACCATCAGGTCCTGCTGCCGAATTTATTTTCAGTTTGCTGATGGCTATGGAGATATCTTCCATAGTCAGTTCAATGTCTGAAAGCAACTGGGTGTCTGCTGGTCCACTATCAATCAGCTTGAAAGAAAGTGTCATGATCTTGGATGATTGTGTGGGCCATAGGTGCACTGAACACATTATCATATTGTTTCCTAAGTAGCTGTGCCATCTTATGTGGATCTCCTCCAGTTTTCCTTCTTCACCTAACAATGGTCCCACCTATGTTTTTGTTGCACATTTCTTTTTGGCATAGGAAAAGAAAAACTTTGATTTTCCTCTAATGTTTTCTAATTCCCTTCGTTCATCCTTCATTCTTTCCTCTTCATGTGACACAAAGAGTTTTTCTTCTATTTCCTTTAATGCGATTTGTAGCTTGGCCTCTTTGTGCATATTTTTATGTAGCACTGCTTTGCACACACTCCTCCTTCTCATTAGGATACATCTGTCATGTGGTATTTTCTTCCTTTTTGTGAGCTCTATCTTCTTTGGTATATTGGCCTTACATATGGTTTGGCATTTTTCTGTGAAAATAGTGAGCATTTCTTCACAGTTTTTCCCTTTAAATATTTCCTCCCAGTGTATGCCGCCTAGAAATTGCTTTATTGCAGTCCAGTCTGCTTCGTCACTGTATAGGTTTAGTTCTGCAAAACCTGGACGTGATTTTGGGATGTGCTGAAGTGCCTCTGACTTTGCAGTTAGGTTTGTGGTGACTTCGCACATTTTATGATCTGACATTCTTGTTCCCATTAGTTTATAGGAATGGATAATATCATGATCATTGCTAAACAGCAAATCTAAAGTGTTTTCATCTCATGTAGGCTCACTTATAAATTGTTTGAGGAAGTGTGTGTCAGAAACATCAAGAAGATATCTTGCTTGTAGTTTTTCCTCCACTGTCCCCACATTCACCCTCATTTTATCCCAATTTACATGGGGTAGATTGAAATCTCCAAGTAACAGGACTACAGTTTCCTGGCTTGGAAGATTTTCAAATACATATTCTAATTGGGTTTTGATTTCATTAAAATGTTCTTGGGTTGTATTTGGAGGTCTGTAGAGGCAACATATTACAGTATTGAGTGACTCCACATAAAGTGCCAACAACTCCGGGTTCCCATTAGAGAAACTTGTTAATATCTTTGTTTTTGCTGCCAGTTATTGTTGGATATAGACAACTACCCCTCCATGACTTCAGTCTTTTCTGTCTGTACGGTAGATACTGAAGTTGTTGATGTTTATTTCTGCATCTATTATTTCTTCATGCAGGTGTGTTTCCTTGAGGGCAATGAATGACAGTTTGTCTTGTTCAGTTATTTCCTGTAGCAGTAGGACCTTGTTTTGGTTGCACCTTGGATACAATCCTCTGATGCTGCCTGTTATGAATTTTATCAAATTTAGTGGGGACTGCAGCACCCTTTTCTTAACTTGTCTTGCCACTTCATTTTTTCCATCATAAACTGCATCATTTTTTGCATCTGTTTCTGCTGCTCTGCCAGGCTTTCCACTATTTTGCTTAAAAAAAGTGCATCTTTCACATCCCCACTTGCATATCTCCATCTTGTTTCTTGGGCGGCAGTCCTTTGCTGCTTCTGGAGTTTCAATGTTTTTAATTGCATTTTTCTTTATCCCTGTGGATTGACCATGCTTGGCACCATATGGTTGTTCTTGTGGAAACTGGTATTTTCTCTTTGTGCATTTGATATGCATGTAGGTACATTTCTTGTTCATGCACTCCCTCTTTTGCAGAGAGGCATTGCACATTTTTGGGTAGGCATCACTACATTTGCAAGCAAGTCTACATCCAGTCCTTTCATCATAGCCATGCTTCATGAATCTAGAGCATAATTTGGGATGAGGAAACCTGCATCCTGTACCTTTCCATGCATACATACACACTCCAGCTAGGTAAAACCTACATACCAGGAGGATGTTTTGTTTAGGTCTTTCTTCCTCCTGTACATTTCATTCTTCTTTCACCTGAGGTTGGATCGGAGATACAGTATCTGGTGCGAGTTTTGTAATAGGGACAGGTTCATATCTTCTGGGGTGTCTCTTAATGGCAAGGTATAGGCAGCTGTCTGGGTATTATTGTCACTGTTATTCTGTGAGTTTACCCCTGTGCTCAAAAATGTGCTTGACCTTTCCTTCTTGCCTGTGTTTTGAATATCATTCCCTTTGCCCTTCCTAGCATTCCCTTCACATGACATTTGGTTTTCTCCAAAGAGTGTACAAGTTTTTATTTTGTTATGGCATCTTCAGCTTCTTTCGTCCAATCATCTTCATCCACATTGTACTTGCTAATGCAACACTTTTCACAGGAATACTTCCTGTTTGACTCTGCAAAGCACAGGAGTTGGTATATGGGCAACTTGCTGCAGTAGTAATGAATCCAATCCTTGCAGTCATCGCAGCAGATGGCATGGTCCATGTCATCGTTGAGGGAGCAGGCTCCACACATGGACATTTTATTTATGTCATCACTGGCAGTTGCCATCTGGCTTTTTTTTATCACATTCACTTTCACACTCACTCAGCACTTAAAATTTCTCCACGTCTTACTTTACTTATTCCAAGTATTCACAAGTGTAGGTTGTCTATCCAAGTCCTTAGCGTAGGGTGGGGACGATGGAAAGACGTGAGTATAACTTAAGGTCCTTTAATAAGAGAAATCCAGTGGAGCGTACCCCTACAGAGGCAAGTATGGGGACAGACTGATTGAGTGGCCCTCGCGAGGGGGCACGCGGGAATGTGAGATGCCGGTTAGTATTTAACAAAGGAAATAAATGACATTGGTACCTGAACACCTCATATCATTAACCTACATCTCCCTCTCCCCTTCACGCTCATAGTACGAAGTGTCTTGAGCGGTCTTCTGGTCCTTCTTGGCCCTTAGGCGGTCCGACCGGCGGAGTTGCGGGGTGGTAGACGGATCAGGTTCCACATGAGGGCCCGCATCAGCCAGTGGATCATCGGGACAGGGCGGCACAGGACGAAGAAGGCGACGGTTACGCCACAACACCCGGCCGCTGGGCATCTTGACAAGATAGTCACGGGACTTACCAACACCCATGACGATGCCTACGGTGTCCCAGCGTTTGGTCGTCGGGTCCTGAAGTCGAACTTGCGTGTCCAGGTTCAGTGGTACGAGGGGCTTGGCATGGGCGTCATAGCGAGCTGTGGCGTCGTGGTGTCGGGCTGCAGCCCGGCGATCACAGCTCTCAGCCCTTGCCTGCCACTCCTTCTGGAACGTCCTGGCATGCGCTGGAACGCAGGAACGTAGAGGACGACCATACAAAGTTTGGGCTGGGGAACGGCCGGTATAGTTGGGGGTGTTACGGAGTTCTAGGAGGCCCCTGTCGAACGCCTCACAGTCCAAGTTACCAGTGGGGGCCACCTTCTGGATGAGATGTTTGACTGCCTTGACAGCGGATTCGGCGTGGCCATTGGACTGTGGGTTGTAGGGCGTAGCCATGTCGTGGCGAACTCCCCAACGTTCCAGGAAGTCGGCAAATTCCCGGCTGGCAAACTGGGGGCCTCCATCGGTGCGCAGACGAACTGGAACGCCCAGGTCCCGGAACAGTTGCCGAAAGTGCCGGATCGTAGCAGAGGAGGTGGTGTCGGCTCCGCAGGAGACAACAACGGGCCATCCGGAAAGGCGGTCAACGACAACCAGAAAGTTTTTTCCAGCAGTCATGAAGAAATCAGCCGACACTGATTCGAATGGCCGGGATGGGTTGTCGTCACATCGGAGGGGCTCACGCTGTTGGCTTGGTTGAAGGATTTGGCAGGGCTCACAGGCACGGACGGTGTTCACAATGTCGGAGTTCATGCCCGGCCAATACACAACCTGCCGTGCACGACGTTTAGTAGCCTCGGCTCCTCGGTGGCTGTCATGTAGACGATCCAAGACGTGGCGACGGAGGGAGGCTGGGACTACAATCCGGGTTCCGTACAGGATGAGGGCGTCGTCGCAATAGAGGTCCTCTCGTATCTTCCAATACGGACGCAGGGCGTTAGGCAGGGCGTAGCGGTCACTTGGAAACCCTTCCTTGACGAAGTGAAGAAGGTCAGAGTAGGTAGGGTCATCAAGGGTTGCGCGGCGAAGTCCTTCCAGGGTCAGGTCTCTGGTGACAGCCTGGTCTGGAGAAGCCTGAGCGTCTTCGGAGGCGAGGGACTCTATTGCGTGCAACGTGACGACGCTCCTGACGGAGAAGTTCGTCTCTGCATCTAGGATGTTGTCTTCTTGTGTTGGCTTGCTCACTGGAGAACGAGAGAGGGCATCTGGGATGCACAGCTTCTTCCCCGGTCTCCAGGTTGCGGTGAAGACAAATGCAGATATCTTCTCCTTGAGTCGCTGCAGGCGAGGGTTGTCGATGGCATCAAGCGAGTAACTATTTAGGATGGGAACTAAGGGTCGATGATCCGTGACAAGATCGAAGTGCTGAAGTCCCAAGACGTAGAATTTACACTTGAACATAGCCCACACTGCAGCTAGCAACTCAAGTTCTATGGTTGCGTAGCGAGTCTCCGCATCGGTCAAGAAGCGAGACCCACATTGTACGAGGTGAAGCTTTCCACCACCATGATCCTGCAACAGGGCGTGGCCTAGACCGTATAGGCGAGATGCGTCCGTCTGAAGGATGGTTGGAAGGGCTGGATCAAAGGTGGCGAGGACTGGTGGGGACGACAAGGCCTCCTTGACCCTCTGGAAGGCCAAGTCGTGGTCGGGGGTCCACAGGAAAGCTCTACGTGGGCTCATCAAAGGGCGAAGGGGCAGCCGCGCTTGAGATGTCTGGTGAGAATTCGGTGAGTTGATTCACCAGGCCCATGAACGAACGGAGGTCCGTCAAGTTGGTTGGCGTGGCGAAGTCCCTGATAGCTCGGACCTTCTCGGGGTCTGCTGCGATGCCCTTGAGAGATAGCTGGTAGCCGCAGAAGGAAACATCCTGTGACGCTAGGACAAACTTGTCCACATTCAGGGTAATGCCATGTGTGCGGCATCTGATGAGTACCTCATTAACGCGCTGAAGGTGTGTCAAATAATCCTCGTCGTACAAGAGGATATCGTCAACAACTTTGACACACTGAGGTACTCCTGAAGCGCGATGTCACCTCTCCTGCAGAAGGCATCTCCGTAGCAGCAAAGCCCATAGGCCCTCGAAGGTAGCGGAAACGTCCATAGGGAGTGATGAATGTCGTGAGAGACTGATCCTCCGCTGCCAACTGGAGCTGCCAATAGCCACACAGCGCATCCACGGTGGTGAAGAACCGAGCTCCAGGGTGGACACTGCGTATGGCTGCAAACGGTGTAGGAGACGGGTGGGTCGGACGGGACACTTGACCATTAAGTTTCGACAAGTCCGTCGTGATGCGAACACCGCCACTAGCCTTCGGGACGACTACCATTGGGTGACACCATGGTGATGGATCGTCTCCTACGGGGCGATTATTCCCTGGGACACCATCGAGTCGAGTTCTGCCTTCACCGGGTCCTGGTAGGCGAGGGGGATGAGTCGTGGGGTATGGATGGCGAAAGGCTGTGCGTCCTCCTTCAAGTGTATCCGCATAGGTGGGCCAGACATCGGCTTCAGCGGTGCATCCTGTAGGTCAGCCTTTCTAACTAGCACATCCGAGTACTCTCGAAGGAAGTACTCCTTCGCAGCCTGAGGAGTGGTGGTGCTAGACAAAGGAAGTAGGGGTGCTGCAGCCGAAGGTAACGCAGCTGTAGCGTCATGATGCTCACCACCTCGTGAAGCTTCCACTGGCTGGACATCTGGTGACTCCCTACCCGGTTGACGGTCGTCTTTGAAGTCTTGATCTGCCTGGGGAAGTCCGACGGGACGATGGCCAGGGCTCTGCAATGCTCCCAGGACAGCAGAGGTGTAGACAGGGAGCCTTGGACATCAATCCACCCCGTGCAGGACCGCGTGCCGTAGGTCAGCTTCGCCTGGAAGGAACCCAAAGCTGCAGGCATCCGTGATCCATCGGCGTTGTAGTACCGCAGCGATGGAGGAGGGTCGAGTTCCTGCTTGGCAAGACCCAAGTCCCTGAGGTGTTGTGGGCCTATCACCGTGGTGTCAGCCCCGGTGTCAGGTATCACCTCGATGCTGCCAGACACACCGCCACGTGTGACGACGACGGTGATGGTAGGCGAGGGTGTGGGTCTGCCGCGAGCCGAAGACTGAACCCTCCTGATGCTGCCAGCTTGATCCTCCAAAGCTCTGGGAATATGGTGAGGGGTCTGAGCTCGCACAACGTGGAATGTGGAGCGGTTATCCCCCGCCGGCTTCGGATTATTGGGCTTGGCGGGCCGCTGAGACGTCTTGGGCGTCGACGACTTGCATAGTTTTTCGAAGTGTCCGTATCGGTTACAAGAGTTGCACTGAACGTTCCTCGCAGGACACTTCTCTGTGTGAGACCAGTGGCCTGTCTTGCCACAGCCACTACAGATTGCAGCTGCGGAGGGCATCCCTTGGGGCCGTGCTGCTGTTTGCCACAGGCGCTGCAAGGGATGATGACGTAGGGGCGACCCGTTGTGACTCTGCCTTGCTCTTATGGGTGGCCTTCTTCCCCTTTTTGTACTGCGAAACAGCCCGGGCGGCAGGTGAAGCCCGTATAGCAGTAGCGGCGGATCTGGTGGCTTCATAGGCACGACATAACGTGACGACGTCTAAGAGGGTGGAGGAGGCATCAAGGGCGACGATCTTCTGTACGAGCTCCTCGTCGCTAACACCAGTTAGGATGCCGTGTTTGATCCAGGCCTCCTGACAGTCGTTGTCGTTGGCCTTGCAAACGTCGATCTCCTCCGAGAGACCTTTAAGCCTCACGAAGAAGTTTGCAAAAGTCTCACCAGGCGCCTGCTTACAGCTTGTGAAAGCTCGTCGACGTAGAGCCTCGTTACTTGAGTCCTTAAAGTGCTGTTGGAGAGTGTTGAGGACTTCGTCGACGGAAGATGTTGAGTCCGGGGGCAACAACAGCGTGTGCTCTAGCACTCGTTGAGTTTCGAGGGAGAGGCACATCCTGAGTTGTATTAGCTGCTTGGGTTGTGGTAACTTGGCCAAATCAACCATTGTGGCGTAGTCAGCCCAGCGTCGCCTCCACTCCCTGAAGTACTGAAACGTGACGTCAGTAGAGAGAACTGGTGGAGGTTGAGCAGTCGCCTTAGGTGCTGGTGGTGTTCCTGCAGGGCTCGACGACACGGGCGCCTGAGGTGGATGTGATGAGACAGATGGAGGGTGTCCAGGCGTGGGGGCAGGTGAGGAGGCAGGTGGCGGGGCCAATCTTGACAACAAGGCCTCGAATCGTGCTGCATCCTCCCGTTTCTGCTCCGCCAGTTCTGCCCGGTAACGTGCTGCTTCTTCTTCACGCTCGACACGCGCCGCATCGTCTCTCTCCTTCATGTACGTAAGGAAGGCGTAAAAGTCCATCGGTGAATGTTGCTGGTCGGGCGATGGATGGGCATGTGTGAGATGGGAAGACGCGCCAGCCAGGAAGGTGTCGGGCTCAGGGGAGGACGACGTGCCATGTTCTGCTGTCTCTTCTCGTCCCCGATGTTCGGCTTTCTTCCTCCCGTGTGGCATCGTAAGCACGTGAGTCTGTAATATGCGTGCTATGTACGTGTGTGATCAAGTGCAGAGGTGTAGCGGGCAGTGGTGGTGGTGGAAGGTGCAGCAAAGGCTAGCGTAGCAGCTGTCAGTTCTGTGGTGAGGGGAGGGAGGGAGGGGCATGCGGCGAGGCTAGACGCGCAGTCACAGTGTCCTCTGTGACTCCGTAGCGAGAGGACCCTGTATCGCGCTGTCCTCCGTGATATGCCCAACCGAAGCCTACCCTCTGGTAGTGGCGTCTTCCAACGTTACTACCAACACCACAAAGCACTGCACAAACACTGGGCACCACACTGCACTGCACAAACACTGCCACTGCACAAACACACGTAAAAGCACTGAGTTGATAGCTGAGTAGCGGCGGGGCAAGGTAGCGTCCTTAGAGGGAACCGGTTACCGCCGCAGGCGACTTGTAATTTCCCCTTTGTAGGTCGTCCACGGGTCTCTTCCACATCACTGCGCCATGTAGGTTGTCTATCCAAGTCCTTAGCGTAGGGTGGGGACGATGGAAAGACGTGAGTATAACTTAAGGTCCTTTAATAAGAGAAATCCAGTGGAGCGTACCCCTACAGAGGCAAGTATGGGGACAGACTGATTGAGTGGCCCTCGCGAGGGGGCACGCGGGAATGTGAGATGCTGGTTAGTATTTAACAAAGGAAATAAATGACATTGGTACCTGAACACCTCATATCATTAACCTACAACAAGGACGAGAATATTTTGAGTGGTGAGCTTGGGTAGCTCTTGTCACTATCACCTGTGTTGTCCCTGACCTTAAGGGTGAGGATCAGCTTATGACTTGACCTGACGCCTCACATCCACGATAAGGTCTCTCTTCATCTCACCCTGGCCAATCCTTTAGAGGTCTTCCTGTAAGAGATCTTGATCTTTTTGTATGTGGATGCAGCGATATATTACACTGTCATCAGCAAATAGCCTCATTTTGGATGTTACTTCCTCATTTATGTCGATTATATACAGCAGGAACAAGATTGGTCCCAGGACAGAGCCCTGTGGAACTCCTGAAAAGACATCTGAGGGAGATGATAGTGTCCTATTTACAGACAACTCCTGGGAGTGGCCACACAGGAAGCCCTGTATCCATCCCTTGGTCTTGCCTCGAATGCCATAATGATCAGTCCTAGTTAGCACTTTCTGGTGGGCCACCTTGTCTAATGCCTTACTGAAGTCAAGGAAGAGAACATTGGTCTGGCATTTCTGTTTCTGGTTGATGCTTAGGGACCAGTCATGGATTGCTTCAATTTGTTGAGGCTAACAAGACAATTTTTCCCCAAAACCATGTTATTCGTTGATCAGGATCTTATTTCCTGCCAGGTGCTTTGAAATGTGGCTGAGAACAATGTGTTCCATGATTTTGTAACGTATGCATGTTAGTGATATTGTTAGGTTCTTGGAAGGGTAATATTTCTTTCCTTTCTTATATACGGCAACTACTCTAGCTTTGCTCCAGTCCCCAGGAAGACTGCTGCATGATAGGAGTCAGTATTGGTCCACATTCCTCAGTATACTCCTTCAACATCCTTGCTGGTATTTCATCTGGACTACTTGATTTGTTTACTTTGAGATTCTGTAACTGTGTTACTACTCCACTTTCACTGATGACTAGGTTGTGGATGGAAGGGTACAGCAATGGGTCTCTGTTCAGGGGAGTGGAGACTGGGTTTTCTTGTGTAAACACAGATGAAAAATGCTTGTTTAGTACTTCTGTTTTCTGTTGGTCACTGACATATATCTTTTCTTCATCCCTTTGAGTTGGAATACCCAGGGCATCTTGTTTCTGCGATCTCACATATGACCAAAACTTTTTTATGTCTTTCAGTAAGGTGTCGCCAAGGATTCTATAAGGATATACAGGTTCAATGAGCTGGCTGGAGGAAATGATCAGGGAGTCTAGCTTCTAACAGATGGCACACGGGTCGCAGGTAGTAAGGGGATGAGGGACGGGGAAGGAGCACAAGCCACAGCAGCCATCACCTGCCTCCGCCTGGGCCACACCACACTCAATGCTCACTTGCACCACCTACGTCTGTCTCATGATCCCTTCTGCCCTTGGTGTAGGACTACCCCTGAGGCCATGGAACATTTCCTGCTCCAGTGCCACGCTTCCACTCTCACCACACCGCAGTATGCTCACGGCTGTCCGCCCTGGTCATCACAACACTCGACCTGCCCACCCTCCTGGCAGCCTCAGGCGTCCACCCCTCCTGGCAACCTGCTGTCCTTCGCCTTAATTGTGCCTTTTTGAGGACTATCCCAGGGCTCATAAGGATCCAAAAGTTAAGGCCACAAAGATCTATGGATCCTTATGAGCCCTGGGGTAGTCCTGTGTGGGTATCACAGGCGTGGCAGCTCGCCAGCCTTCCTCAAGAAGGCACAAGTAAGGCGAAGGACAGCAGGTTGCCAGAAGGGGTGGACGCCTGAGGCTGCCAGGAGGGTGGGCATGTCCAGTGTTATGATGGCCAGGACGGAGAACCGGGAGCGTAGTGCAGTATGTTGAGAGTGGAAGCATGGGCACTGAAGCAGGAAATGTTCCATGGCCTCAGGGGTAGCCCTACACCAAGGGCAGAAGGGGTCAGGAGACAGACGTAGGCGGTGCAAGTGAGCACCGAGTATGGTGTGGGAGGTGGCAGCAATATATATATATATATATATATATATATATATATATATATATATATATATATATATATATATATATATATATATATATATATATATATGTTTTCTGCCCACCTCCGCCTGGGCCACACCATAAAACCATAAAACATATATATATATATATATATATATATATATATATATATATATATATATATATATATATATATATATATGTTTTATTTGCCTTATAAGTTCATAACCACGAGAGAAAGCAGGGGAAAATAGGGGGTGGGGACTGTAGAGATGTACTGATGCATCGGTATCGGTATCGGCCCATTTTTTGGGTATCGGTATCGGTATCTGTATCAGCTTGTTTTATGCCGATATTTCCGATACCTAAAAGGAATTTACTACTTAGTGATATATTCAATATAAGATATTGGTGATACCAAATTAATATAATACAGCATATTAAGTTTCCGTGGTAATTACCGTATGTCATAGAATGCTGTTTTCTGTGGTAATAAGCCACAACCTCTAAATTGGACGTGTATGAAACGCGTATAGGCTGAACTCCGGCATCCTGTCACACAGTCGGTCATGAGTCACCACGCATTCTCACTGTCTCTCAGTCAGACGCTGCTCCTCCACCCACACAAAGTTCACACAGGTGAAAAGCTTATGTTTTTGAACTATAATCTAAGAATGTCAAACTTCAGATATTGAGAATCCAACAAAATGATTTATATATATATATATATATATATATATATATATATATATATATATATATATATATATATATATATATATATATATATATATATATATAGTTAGGCATTTTGCATTATTGTAAATAACAGCATATTCTTATTTGATTTATAATTAACAGTGCTGGTGCTAGCCTTTTCCAAGATATCATACTGGAATAGGTGGAAGCTCGAATTATATATGTATATTAATTTTAATGCAAGTTTAATTTTTGAGTTACTTGTGTTAACCTAAGGATGTAAAAGTTCCATAACTAAGAAAGTAACAATTCTGTTTTGTAATCATGTGCATTGTGTATAATTTGTTGCATATTAATTATTCAAGATCATAGCAATACACTAGAAATTTAGAATAAACGAAGCTTTTTTCTATTTAATTGAAAAGATTAGGTGAAAGCTCATTTTCCTGAATTGGTCTACTAATGTGTAATGCATTAATATCAAATGATGTCAGATTTAATTAAATAGAAACATACACAACAAAATGAGTTTCTTTTGCTAATATTTTGTGTCTTTTACAATTAATAATTTAAAAAATATTTTTGATCGCCAAAATATCATCAATAAAATTAATAATGAAAATGTACAAGACCAAATGGTCGGTAAAAGAGTAAGAAGTAAGAATTTAAAATAACTGACAAGAATCAGAAGACTGAGAAGATATTCATTCCAATTACTGAGTAATTTACCTTTGCAAATCGCTTTAAAAAGCTTCTAGAATTGCTCCTATTTCACAAACGTTCTCAGAAAGACTTACAGCATCCTCCAAAACAGTCCCCCATCTGATAACACTCACCGTCCACCAACTCATCCTGGTGTCCAGTGCAGTAATCACTATAAGTAGTAGTATCGGTATCAGCCCAATTAGGTGGTATCGATATCGGTATCGGAATCGGCCAAAATTTTGGTATCGGTACATCTCTAGTGGGGAGGAAGCATGGGAGAAATCTTCTTAAGTTACTCCTGAAAACGCTTTCTATGAAAGTGCTCGCTTCTAACAGATGGGAGCACTGTCGCTGTCCTCCAAACTTTAACCGAATCCACAACTTCCTTCTTGTATATTCCTTGGGTGTCACCAATCATATCATTCATATATTTGTTGTAAGCCTTCTCCATCATGCACTGTATAGCATTTCTTTTAGTTTTGTACTTTTCCCAAACTTTTGGAGATTTCGTTAATCTGGCACTTTTATATAGTTTATCACATTTCTTCATTTCTTTTTAGATTTTCTTGGTGATATAGGGAAAATTGGGTTTCCCACTTGCTATTCGTGAAGGGATCAATTTCATGGCATTTTTAACTGTTTTAGTACAGTTTTTCCACTGCAACTGTTTGTTCATTTGGTGAGCTGTGAAAATAATTTTGTGTTGCATTCTGGATTTATTCCTTTATATGTTCAGTATGATGTCAGCTACATCATACTTGTATATGACTTTTGATGGTGTCCTGTGAGTCACTTTGTTTGGCTCATGTTTCCTCGTGTTTTTACACGGAGCTGTACTTTTTATGTGAGGGCAAAATTGGCCAAGAACAACATAGGGCGAATAAAAAGGTCCAGTTCCCTTACAGGTCCAAGAGAGTTAACCCACCACCTGCCTCCCTCACAAAAAGGATAAATGTCTTGAAACCTTCGTCCTAAATGAAGTCAGGTATGTAAATATTTAGTGTCTGTCCTTGTCAACAATGCATGACACACTGCATGTTGTGCTGGTATACACACTATCTACTACCTAGTATGTACTGTACACTCACTCTACTTCATGTCTAGTAGATAGACTAGCAATTTTTTTTTTCCCTGCATGTTGGGCTATTACTGACTCCTATTGATGCTTTTGGAAATGAGCACATCACACCAAAAACAGAGTTATAATACTAAGTTTAGGTTGAGTTAGATTAGGTTAAGTTAGTTTAGTTTAGTTTAGTTTTAGGGTTAGGTTAACTTAGATTAAGTTTGTCTTGGTTGAGTTGGTCAGTGAACAAAAATAGACAAAATTTTGCATTTGCTCAGGTCAAAAGAGACAAATGGCTATATTTGGCAAACAAAGGACCTCTTGTCAATCTTTATCACAATATAGTAAGGGATGCAACATTCCAGCATTGAGAAAGAGGCTGAAGACAGTCAGTCAGAAGAGAGTTGATGGGACGAAAAGCTTCTGATTCCACCCTATCTAATAAAACTGTGAGTGGAACCACCCCATACATGTGAAAGATACTCTATACATGGG
This sequence comes from Portunus trituberculatus, assembly GCF_017591435.1. Lineage (NCBI taxonomy): Eukaryota > Metazoa > Arthropoda > Malacostraca > Decapoda > Portunidae > Portunus > Portunus trituberculatus. The sequence goes on from NC_059298.1 coordinate 7,270,493, forward strand.
TGGATAAGACATAGAACCGTTGTACAGAGTCAGCAGTCAGGAGTATAAGAAAAACTGGAGAAGATGCTTCAGAATGTCTAAATTCATAGAAACCGTTTTAGCAAGAGTTGAGATGTGAAGCTTCCAGTTTAGATTATAAGTAAAGGACAGACCAACCATGAATAAACTAAGCTATCGTTCATCTCCCCCAGAAGATGAAGTAGCCAAATATCTTGTGACCTAACCTAGCCTAACTCCCCATAAGGTAGTTGTACTGTGAATATCTGCCCCATTATTTTTCTTGTATCAGGACAGTCACCAACACAAGACACTAACAAACTAATGGTACAAGAAAAGAGAATGTCATACAAGGTACCTATCATGACCATACTTATTCTCACTACCACTACCTCGGAATTTCAGCTCCTAGATTTGTTATTATTATATCCTTCTTTATTATCATTTGATATTAAAACATTACAAAGATGAGCAAAAGTAGAAAATTCAAGGAAAAATGTAAGCTGTGACAATTCTTTCCTTCATATTCTCTCTCTCTCTCTCTCTCTCTCTCTCTCTCTCTCTCTCTCTCTCTCTCTCTCTCTCTCTCTCTCTCTCTCTCTCTCTCTCTCTCTCTCTCTCTCTCTCTCTCTCTCTCTCTCTCTCTCTCTCTCTCTCTCTCTCATGCAGGGACATCAGGTTTCAGTCATGAAGTTTGTGGTGGAGCATGTGAGCAAGGATTGAGGATGGCTAGGCAGGCTGGGGGGGTCTCCACAGCCAGCCTGATAGTATCCACACCACTCTACTCTCCCTTATTTCCACCAAAGGAGGCAGTGCACCACATCTCATGCAGATAAGGTCGTGTGTGTGTGTGTGTGTGTGTGAAACAGTTCATGAAATTTTGTAATGAAGAAAAGATGAAATGATTGAATTGTGGAGGCATCTTTGTCTGAAGAGGAAGGAGAGACGAGTGGCTGACTTGTATTTATTTGTTAGGCATTGGTGAGTGCATTTTGTGTGTGTTTGTGAGTGGTGGTGTTTGTATGTGTAGGGAGGGATGAGTGGATGAGTTGCACATAATCCCTGGGTGTTGGTGAGTGCAATGAGGGTTTGCGTTTCCCCAACAGGATGTGCTGCAACGGTGGCATGGAGTCGAGGGAAGCACCTCTTTGTATCCCTGCCTACCATTTTATTGAACTCATGAATGTGCTCCAGAGTTTCAAGAAAGGAGTGGCACACACACTATGCTGCATTCCAAGTAAGGCAAACAAGTTATCAAATAGTAGTTATTTTCACATTGTTGCAAATAGTGTGGCTTTGTTTGGATGGGTTTTTGATATACCATCCTGTACAACAAATATGATTACAAGTGAGTGGTTTTGACAGCGTCAGATAGATAAAATTACATGAAACTAAATGATTGCTAAGCATCAACTTTTGTTAACTTCCTTCTTTTTGTTGCAGGCTTTTGGAGGTCCAGCGGCACACTGCACACTCCTTTCATAAACGTGTGCAGAGTGCAAGACAGAGAGGGACAGGGATGGAGAATGCTTCAACATGCACAGCATCATTGGTTCATGATTTTTTTTTTTTTTTTTGTGGAAATTAGTGCACACAATTCTAACTGAAGGATTATACATTATCATTCATATTCATAGATTTCATGACAATATTATGTTGAGCTTTGTGCATCAAATCACTTCATTACATGTAAGCACATATTTAGCTACAAGGAGTAATAGTTTATGAAATTTGTAATGTATAAAATGTGACTTATAAGAGATCTTGCATTATGAATATTTGTTTAAAGGTCTTTGTTTATTAGCATGATCTAGTTGTGTCAGTCTTAACAGTCCAGATTGTCCATTGCACTTCCTGCAGATGGAATTTCAGTCAACACTGTAAGGTTTGTGTGTGTGTGTGTGTGTGTGTGTATTTACCTATTAGTGTATTACAGGGCCCGAGCTAAGCTCTCTGTGACCTGTCTCCTTGTCCATTCCTGTCATATCTCTCTTTCTGTGTGTGTCTTTGTGTGTGTGTGTGTGTGTGTGTGTGTTTACCTACTTTTATGTACCTAGTTATATATTAAAGGGTTTGAGCAAGGCTCATAGTGACCTGTCTCCATATCTACATTTATCCAACTTTTCCTTAATTTTGTGCACACTTTCAGCAGCTACACTCTCTTCACTCAGTCTGTTCCAAATATCTACCATCCTTTGTGGAAAACTGAACTTTAATATTTCTTGAACACTGACTTATTATGATCTTGGAGTGTCCTCTTGTTTGCCTACCCCCATCCTCCGTCAGTGATACCAGGTCTTATCTATTTATCTTTTCCATATGGTTTACTAATTTATACATCGTTATTAGATCTTCTCTTTCCCTTCTGTCCTTCAAAGATGGTAGTTCCATTTCCTTCAGTCTTTCTTCAAAGGGAAGATGCTTTATTTTTGGCACCATCTTTGTAGCAGTCCTTTGGATTATTTATATTTTCTTGAAGTCCTTCTGCTTGTATGGTGACTACACCACTGCTGCATACTCTAGTCTTGGTCTATCCTAGTGGTTATGATCTTTTTCATCATACTCATGTCCATGTAGTGATACATCATCTTGATATTAGTTAGTGTCCTGTATGTCAGGGTGTCTTGTATAATCACTCGCAGATCTTTTTCTTCACTATTCAATATAATCTATTCTCCCATTTTGTATTCCCACGTAGGTCTTCTATTACTTTTACCTATTTCCATGTCATAGCATTTCCTGATATTAAATTCTAATTTCCACTCCTGGCTCCAATTCCAGATCTTGTTATTATCTTTCTGCAATTCCATACAGTCTTCAATGTTCATTGCTACTCTCGAAAGTTTCGCATCATCCACAAACAAATTTATGTAACTACTCAAACCCTCTTGGATATCATTAATATATACTTGGAACATAATTGGTGCCAGCACTGAACCCTGTGGTACACCACTAGTGACTTGGCTCCAACTAAATGAGGTGTTTCTTATCATTGTCCTCATTTCCCTTTATTCCACCAATGTGTTCCATTTTCCATAGGAGTCTTCTATTTGGTACTCTAATGAAGGCCTTTTTAATGTCAAATACACTGTGTCAACCCATCCAGTGGAGACTCAATACTCGAATGTCTAAATAGTCAAGCTTTTCAATAGTCGAACGCAAAAGTTCGACTTAATACTCAAAAAAATACCCATGGCTGTAAACAAAGGGTCTCTCCCTCCCCGCCGCCCCACACTCCCCACCAGTCCACTGCAGTCAGTTTATCCTTTGCTGTCGTAAGAATAACATTGTCCTACACTTTCTCTCTGCTTTTTTTTTTTTTTTTTTTTTTTTTTTTTTTTGTGTGTGTGTGTGTGTGTGTGTGTGTGTGTGTGTGTAAATTTGCCAGCTTACAATGGTACCGAAGAGGCTTGTTAGTGGTGAGAATAAGCCTACAAGGAAGAATGTTGTGACAACCATCGAAAGGAAAAAGGAGAATATTGATAAATATGAGAAAGGAAAAATAACCGATCTTGCAGCTGAGTACTATATGGCTAAAGAAGACAGCTCATTAAAAGAGCTGATGAGGTGATTGGTGTGAAAAGGCAATTTAAGCAACTTGTGGCAGTGGAAGAAATGGAAAAATTGTTGATTGGATAAACCAAAGGCAGATGACTGGTGATTCTTTGTCAGAGGCCATAATTTGTGCGAAGGCTAGGCTGCTGCATCGTGATCTTATTTCTTATACTACATCTGACTCTAATGATGATTTTAAAGCAAGTAAAGGGTGGTTTGTGAATTTCAAGAAAAGAACAGGAATTCATTCTGTTGTGAGGCATGGCGGGCCCCCAAATCAGGAGTAAACATATGCTATACGTCACTCTGTCACCAATTTCCACGATGGATGGTGGGAGCGACAGTGATTTTACGGTGTCCGATTCCGCCACCTCTCCCATGCGCCTTACATCTACACTTCGAGTCTCTTGCCATGGCATGTTGTGGGAAGACAGCTTTTGAATGAGAGTGGTATCAAAAGGGCTTTGGAATTAAGTTTCAACAATAATAGAGTGAAGATAGTGATGTTCTGGGCTCTGATACAGATATAGGAGGTTCAACCACCGAGGGGGAAGACATTCCACCACCACCACCAGCAACTCTTGTTGTATGTATTTTATATATGTTTTTGCAAAAGAATGTGCAAATTAGATCACTTTGCAAACATTTTGTTTGAGAGAGAGAGAGAGAGGGGGGATACAAGAGGCCACTCTAGCCAAGGCTGCTGGACCCAATTGGACGCAAGGCCACGTACACCGATGATACCACCTCATTCAACCTGTGATATTTTGGTAACCATAGCATCTAGAGACTACTGGTTTTTTCGCATTGCAAAGAGGAAGAGTTGCTTGTGGGCAGAACACCATTTGTTCTCACTCGTTTATTGAATTTCCAAGTGTAATCAGTATGTGAATACAGGCTATTTTGTGTGTTTCTCACCAAACCTGAGTTAGCGTGAGCTAAAAATCCCAACATCCCTGAGTTTTAGGAGTTAATTGTGATGAAACTGGGCTGATTTGGAAAAAAAAAAACTACCAAGCATGATCTATATAACAAAGGAAGAGAAGTGTTTGCCAGGACACAAGCCCATGAAAAACAGGCTAACCCTTCTTCTCTTTCTTGGGAGTTTGTTGAGGCCATGCAGGCTGTGCGTCAGAGCCTCTAGTGTACCCTGCTTCTGTGTTCCAATGCTAGCGGCAACTGCAAAATTAAACCGCTGTTTTTTTCTAAACTTGGGTTTGACAATGGCTGGAACGAATTACCTGATTTATAGGCATCAATAGTTGAACATTTTAATACTCGAACGGCCATTTGGAACTAATTAAGTTTGAGTATTGAGTCTCCACTGTACTTAATCTGTTACTCTTGCATAAAAGCTTTGTAAATTTTGTTATGCATGGATCTTCCTTTTCTGAAATCGAATTGGGAGTTATTTATTATTTCATTTTCCTCTAAGTGTTCTAACATTTTTTAATTACAATTTCACAGAGCTTTCCCACAACACTAGTCAGTGGCACTGGTCTATAATTTAGGGGCTTGGTCTTCTTTCCTCCTTTGTATAATTGAGATTATATTTGCTCTTTTCCTCTCCCTTGGTACCTTCCCTTCCATTTGAGAGTTGTTGATCACATTCCAGATTGGTTCCACCAGTTGTTTTCTACATTCTGTCAGTGTCCATTCTGATACTTCATCTGGCCCCATTGCCTTCCTCACATGCACCCCTTCTAGCAGTTTAATGATTTTTTGCTTGCGCACCACAATATTTCTTAATCCTTCTTTTGTTGCTGGATTGTTTGGTTCTATGAAATCTTCCTCTTCATTGAATACTGGTTTAAAGCTCTCGTTCATAAGTTCCCTCATTTCATATGTTCTATTTCCCTTAATCAAGTTAGTGATGGTATCTCTGTCATTTTTTATTTATGAAATTATAAAATAAGCTTGGGTTCATCTTCACTTCTATTCACTACATTCTTTTCAAAATTTCTCTCCTTCCTTCTTTAGGCCGTTTCACACCAAAGACAACACACACAAGGCACAAAGCTGCGTGGCTTAAAATCGCCTCGGTGTATTTCCAATAGGAGTGTTCACACCAGATGCGAAACTTTGGGACATATGCCACTCAACCCGACTGCACTGATTCCAAGATCTCTGGGCAGGCAATTTTTCTGGACATAGCATCGATGGGTCACATCCCTTGGGACTCCCACCTTTGTGCTTTCATCTCCAGAGGAATACCTTTTTTTTTTACCACACTGACCTGACTCCTCAACTCTGCCTCACTCACTCACTGTCCTTCACCATGAACTAATGGATGTCCTGTATTTGGTGCCTTGCTTCTTAATATCTTGTTCATTGAATGATAGAACTTCAGAGAACTGAACTGGAGTCAGTCTGAAATACTCTCCAAATTTTCCTCATCCATTTCTAGCTCTGAAATAAGATGATATTATTCACCACATTCCAGTCATTTCATATTTGCTTGATATACCCAATTCTTTTTCCTCATATTATTCAAGGTTAAAGATAACATTAATAACTCCTCTTTATCCATCTCCTCCTCCTCCTTTTCCACATCAGGAACTGTCAAGTCAACCAACCTCCATCACAGTGAATGTCTCGCCTATAGCATCACGCCTGGTGTGAACACACCCATAGCAACCAAAGTCAGCCTGACTCTAGTGTGTCGTGTGTGTTGTCTCCGATGTGAAACGGCCTTTATTCTAATATATTCGTTACATGCCTTTTTATACTGCTTCCTATTTTCTTTGTTTCATTGCTTGCTTAATTTTCCTAGCTGCATACTTAACTCCTTAGCTTTTGTACATATACCATTATACCACATGTGTTTGCTCTTTTTTACCCTGTACTCAGGAACATATCTCTTTATCCTTTCATTATACGTACTTGTCTAGGAATATTTCATACTTCTCTTGGACTGTCTTGTCTTGCATGGTTTTCTTCCATCTTATACTACCAAAGTAACTTCTTAGTCCTTCAAAATTTGTCCTAGCATGGTTGTTGTTGTTGTTTTTTTTTTTTTTTTTTTTTTTTTGTCCTTCATTACATTTCAAAATTTTCTGATCCTCTAATTCAATTTATATAATCACATGATCACTTCTTCCCATTGTGCTCTGATATGTGATGATTGGACTTTTTTTTTTTTTTTTTTTTTTTTTTTTTTGTGTGTGTGTGTGTGTGTGTGTGTGTGTGTGTGTGTGTGTGTAATTCACTGTTTGATCTGCTGCAGTCTCTGATGAGACAGCCAGACGTTACCCTACGGAACGAGCTCAGAGCTCATTATTTCCGATCTTGGGATAGGCCTGAGACCAGGCACACACCACACACCGGGACAACAAGGTCACAACTCCTCAATTTACATCCTGTACCTACTCACTGCTAGGTGAACAGGGGCTACACGTGAAAGGAGACACACCCAAATATCTCCACCTGGCCGGGGAATCGAACCCCGGTCATCTGGCTTGTGAAGCCAGCGCTCTAACCTCTGAGCTACCGGGCCATGTGTGTGTGTGTGTGTGTGTGTGTGTGTGAATACCAAATCCAGCATAGATGGTTCTTCCCTTCTATACCTCGCATAGTCCTTCACCCACTGGTCCAGTGTATTTACCATTGCCCATTGTAACACTTCTTCCCCCCAACATCCAGTGTGACTGTTTACTTCCATCTCTTCCCAATTTACGTGCCTACTATTTAAATCTCCCACAAGTAGTACTGTTCTGTCCTTCCTTAACATATTGTTCAGGCAGTTTAGCACTTACATTTGCATTTCTTTATGTATTAATCTTTGGTAGCACATAATTATGTTACTATGATACTCCTTTTTCCCTGCCACTGGTCCTAATTGTTATGCTTAAAATCTTTGCTAGTCCATATCCATACTGTACCTCCTCTACATATATATCCTCTTGAGTCATTATCAATACTTCTCCTGCTTTACCTGTTCTGTCTCCTCCAAACATTATATCCCAGGTCTTTATTAAAGTTCATGTGGACATCTTAATTTAATTTTGTTTCTGTTATTCATACTACCTACATTCCTTTTTCCAATATATAATCTCTTACTTTCAACCTTCCTGATATAAATCCATGTTTGTGTACATAACTCTTAGTACTTTCCCTTCCCTTCCCAAATATACCAATTCCTTAGCGTCATGTCTAGCACTCTCCAGTAGAACTCTTCTTCTCATTATGTGTCCTTCTCTATTTTTTCTTCAGCTTCAATTCTCAGTTCACTCTTTTTCCTTTTCTTCCTGATTCATATCTCTCCATATCCAAATATTGTTGTATTCTGCCTTACCAGCCAGCTTTCCAGTCCTTGCTGATATTTCTTCTACCTCTACTTGTGATTTAATTTTAACTTAGTGGTATTTTAGTCCCCTCACTATATTTACCAAGTCTGTATATTTCTTCTATTTCTTTTTCAGTACTTTTTTTTTCCCCTTCATCTTGTACTGCTGAGATAATTTCCTTAACCATTTCTTTCTCCTTTTCTCTCACAAACCACTTTTTTTTTTTTTTCGCTTGAAGTCCATTTATGACTCAATAGTCACTAGAATTAAATTTATCTTTGCTGTCTGTCTCCCCCTAACTCCTCTGACTGTAGTAAATTCTTTGACTGTTTAGCTTCCAAAGTTGAGCACATTCTATCTCTCTACCCTTTTGTGGAGATTTCCATCCTTGGAGATTTCATTGTTCACCACCAGCTTTGGCTTTCCTCTCCCTTCACTGACCATCCTGGTGAACTTGCCTTCAACTTTGCTGTCATCCATGACCTAGAGCAACTGGTGCAACACCCTATTCATATTCCTGACCATCTTGGAGACACACCCAACATTCTTGATCTCTTCCTTACCTCTAATCCTTCTGCTTATGCTGTTACCCTATCTTCTCCATTGGGCTCCTCCGACCACAATCTCATTTCTGTTTCTTGTCCTATCTCTCCTAATCCTCCTCAAGATCCCCCAAAGCAGTGGTGCCTCTGGCATTTTGCTTCTGGAAATTGGGGGACCTGAGGAGGTATGCTGATTTTCCCTGGAATAATTACTGTTTCTGTGTCAGAGACCCATCTCTGTGTGCTGAATGCATAACAGCGGTGATAGTGTCTGGCATGGAGGAATACATTCCTCATTCTTTTTCTCAACCTAGACCTTCTAAATGTTGGTTTAACACAGCCTGTTCTCGTGCTACACATAATACAGAGGTTCCCCACAAAAGGTACTAGAGCCTTCCATCTCCTGAATCTCATGCACTTTGTATTTCTGCCCAGAATCATGCCAAGTCTATTCTTCAACTTGCCAAACACTCTTTCATGAATAGAAAATGTCAAAATCTTTCAAACTCTAACTCCCCTCCTGACTGGTATCTGTCCAAAAACATCTCCAATAACTTTACTTCTTCATCTTTCCTTCCTTTATTTCATCCTAATGGCACCACTGCCATCTCACCTGTTTCTAAAGCTGAAACTCTTCTCTCAAACCTTTGCTAACAACCCATCTTGGATGATTCTGGACTTGTTCATCCCTCTCCTCCTCCCTCTGACTTTTTCATGTCTTCAATCAAAATTCTTTGTAATGATGTTTTCCATGCCCTCTCTGGCCAAAACCTTTGGAAGGTTTATGAACCTAATGGGTTCCCTCCTATTGTTTTCAAAAACTGTGCTTCTGTGTGCTCACACCTTGCCTGGCCAAACTCTTTCAACTATGTCTATCGACTTCTACCTTTCTTTCTTGCTGGAAGTCTGCCTAAATTCAGCCTGTTCCTTAAAAGGGTGACCGTTCTAATTCCTCAAACTATCATCCTATAGCTTTAATCTCTTGCTTGTCTTAAGTTTTTAATCTATTCTCAATAGGAAGATTCTTAAACATGTCACTTCACAATCTTCTATATGATCACCAGTATGGCTTCCGCCAAGGTCAATCTACTGGTGATCTTCTGGCGTTCCTTATTGAGTCTTGGTCATCCTCTTTTAGAGATTTTGGTTAAACTTTTGATGTCTTATTAGACATATCAAAAGGTTTTGATAGAGTATGGCACAAAGCTTTTGATTTCAGAACTGCTCTCCTACGGTTTCCATCCTTCTCTCTAACTTTATCTCAAGTTTCCTTTCTGACCGTTCTATTACAGCTGTGGTAGACAGCCACTGTTCTTCTAAATCTATTAATAGTGGTGTTCCTCAGGCTGATGATACCATCCTACATCTTTACATGTCCTTTCAGAGACGATCAGGCCTTCAGGAAGTCATCAGATCACACAGGGACACCACAGAATGCCTGACTTCTGATCTTTCTAAGATTTCTGATTGGGGCAGAGAAAAATTAGTTGTGTTCAATGCCTCAAAAACTCAATTCCTCCATCTTTCAACTCGACACAACCTTCCAGACAACTCTCCCCTCTTCTTCAATGACACTCAACTGTCTCCCTCTTCTATACTGAATATATTCGGTCTGTCCTTTACTCATAATCTCTTGCTAAAACGTTTTAAGCTGCTATGAAGTTAGGTGTTCTGTGGCATCTCTGCCAGTTTTTCTTGCCCCTCCAACTGCTAACTGTACAAGGGCCTTATCCTTGTATGGAATACTCTTCGCATGTTTGGGGAGTTCCACTCATACAGCTCTATTAGATGGATGGAATCAAAAGCTTTTCATCTCATCAATTTCCCTCCTCTGACTGACTGTCTTCACCCTCTCTTTCACTGCCGGAATGTTGCATCTCTTTCTATCTTTTATTGCTATTTTCATGCTAACTGTTCTACTGATCTTGCTAACTGCATGCCTCCTCACCTCCTGCAGCCTCACTGCACAAGGCTTTCTTCTTCCTCTCACCCCTATTCTGTCCAACTCTCTAATGCCCTCTCAGTCATTCATACCTTCCACTGGCAAACTCTGGAACTTCCTTCCTGCTTCTGTATTTCCATCTTCCTTTGACTTGACTTCTTTTAAGAGAGAGGTGTGAAGACATTTGTCCCTGAATTTTGGTTAACTCCTACATTCTTTTAGGGAACTGACAACATAGTGGGTTTTTTTTTTTTTTTTTTTTTTTTTTTTTTTTTTTTTTTCTTTTCTTCTTCCATGGCCAACTGTCCCCCCTACATAAAGAAAATAATAGAATACATTTCTTTTTGTTCACTGTATCTCTCAGTAGTTCTTCCTTTTCTTCAATCACTTGTATTCAATTATATCCTTTTCTTGTTTCTTTCTTTCTTCTCTTCTAATCAACACATATTCATTTCTTGCTCTTTTGTAACTTTCCCACTGCTTAATCCGTCTTTTCCTTCTCCACCTCTTCCATGCATCCTCTTTTCTTGTTCTAGCCTTTTCACATCTATCGTTAAACCAGTCCTGCTTTCCAACTTCTCTATGTTGTCTTATTGGTACAAATTTTTTCTCACCTTCTTTGTATATTTTTATAAATTCCTTCCACTTTTCATTTGCTCCCTTAGCACTTTTGAATTTCATCCAACTTGTCTCTTGAAAGAATTTCCTTAGGTTTCCAAAATCTGTCTTGGCATAATTCCATCTTCCCACTTTATATTCTTCATTTCTTCTAGATTTCTCTTCATCTATCACCTTGAACTCCAAAACTGCATGATCACTCTTTGCTAAAGGGCACTCCACCCTCATCTCCTCAATGACCATTGGCTCTGTACTAAAGACCAAGTCCAGTCTTGACGATGCTCCCTCTCCTCCAAACCTAGTATCTTCTTTGACCCACTGAGTTAACACATTTTCCATTGCCAGTGTCAATAGTGTATTTCCCCATGTTGTCTCTGATCCCTCCATTGACCAGTCCTCCCAACACACCTCTTTACAATTAAAATCTCCCATCATTATAGTTCGTTCACAGCCACCCAACATTTCTTCCAGACATGTTCCTGTATCTCTTATCATTTCTTCATATTCCTGTACTGACCATGCATTTGTCTTAGGTGGTACGTACACCACTATGTAGTGCCTCTTTTTTCCTTCATTAGTTTCTGCTCTGATCTTTAGCACTTCTGCCTTTCCCATACCTTCTTTCACTTGATCCACCTTTATATCTTTTTTAACCAGCAACATCACTCCTCCTCCCATCTTACCTACTCTATTTCTTTTCCAAACATTATATTTCCTTCTCCAACCATCATCAGGTCTTCTCCTCTCTCAGTTTTGTTTCAGTAAGACCCACAATATCTGGGTTCTTATCCCTCAAGTAATCGTTGAGTTCTAAAATCCCGATATCACTCCATTTATGTTGGAATACATTACATTCCGCTCATACGTAAGTTTCTTTAGTCCTTTCTTACTGTACTTTTCTGGGTTATGAACCACTTCCTCAGTCTCATATCCAAGATTCTCCAGAAAAACTCTTTCTTCTCCTCTTCTGTCCTCTCTTCATTTTTTTTCAAAGCCTCCTTTCTCAACTCATTTAACATTTCTCTTTCCTTTTCACCGAGATCTCTTCTCAACCAAATCTTCCTTGTTGTTTCCTGCTGGGCTAACCTCCATGACTTCTCCACCAATTCATCTACATCCTTTTGTGACTTAAATTTGATTCTTACTGGCCTCATACCTTCTCCTGTGAACTTTCCAATTCTATGGAAGTCCTCTATTTCTTGTACTAGGTCTTTTCCCTCCTCCTGCACCACATTAATGATATTATTTATCACCTTTTTTATGTTTTTCTCTCTCTCCATTTTACTCGGTGTCTTATCCTCCTCCACACCAAATATCACCACACATCTCTTTTTGTCTACAGTTTCCCTCACCAATGTCTCATTTGACTTAATAACCTTCACAACTTTCTCAGCAATCTTCTCTTCTATGATCTGTTGATCTATAATTTCAGCAAGGCCCAAAGTTTTCTCCCCAGACTCTTTGATTTCCTTTTCCAGACTTGCAACTTTGTAATTTACCTCCTTTCTTTCCACTTCCTGACTTTTTTTCCATTCAGCCTGCTTCTCCATCACTTTTCCTAAAGATTCTCCACATTTGTCGTGTGTGTGTGTGTGTGTGTGTTTGTGTGTGTGTGTGCAATGAAACAGTTTATGAAACTTTGTAATGAAGAAAAGATGAAGTGATTGAATAGTAAGATGTACAGATTCTCAGTTTTTCTGTGAACTTTGTGTCTGTCAAAGATGAATGTGATCAATCTGTGTGTTATTGATTTCTTTGTGGAGGCATCTCTGTCACAGGAGGAAGAAGAGATGAGTGGCTGACTTGTATTTATTTGTTAGGAGTTGGTGAGTGCAGTTTGTGTGTGTTTGTGAGTGGTGGTGTTTATCAGTAAGGAGGGCTGAGTGGCTGAGTTGCACATCTTCCCTGTGTGTTAATGAGTGCAATGACGGTTTGTTTCCCCCACAGGACGTACTGCACCGGTGGCGAGGCGTCGAGGAAGCACCTCTTTGTGTTCCTGCCCACCACTTTACTGAACACATGAAGGTGCTCCAGAGTTTCAAGAAGGGTGGCACACACACTTTGCTGCACTACAAGTAAGGCAAACAAGTTGTCAAGTAGTAGTTATTTTGACATTGTCGCCAGTGTTTCTCGCCCCCATCTGCTTACTCGGTACAAGGGCCTGATCTGTCTTTGTATGAAGTAATCTTTGCATGTTTGGGGGGAGTTCCACTCACACAGTATTGTTAGATTGGGTGGAATCAAAAGCTTTTCATGTAATCAACTCCTCTCCTCTGACTGACTGACTGTCTGCAGCCTCTTTCTCACTGCCAAAATATTGCATTATCTTATCACCATTTTCATGCTAACTGCTCTACTGATCTTGCTAAGTGCATACGTCACCTCCTCCTGCAGCCTTGCTGCACAAGGCTTTCTTCTTCCTCTCATCCCTGTTCTGTCCAACTCTCTAATACAAGAGTTAACCAGTACTCTCAACCATTCAGACCTTTCTCTGGTAAACTCTGGAATTCCCTACATGCTTCTGTATTTCCATCTTTGTACAACTTGATGTTTTTTAATAGGGAGATTTCAAGACATGCTAATTCTGTACCAATCTTTTAGTGAACTTGAAATTCAAGTGGGCTTCTTCTTTAACTTTTGTTGCCTTGGCTAGTTGCCCTCTTGCATGGAAAAAAAAAAAAAAAAAATAGTGTGGCTTTGCTTTGCTGGGTTTTTGATCTACCTTCCTGTATCAGAAATGTGATTACAAATGAGCAGTTTTCACAATTTCTGATTGATAAGATGACTTGAAGGTAATTGATCACTAAACATGATCTTTTGTTGACTCCTTTCTTTTGTTGCAGGCTTTTGGAGGTCCAGCGGCACACTGCACACTTCTTTCCTAAACGTGTGTGCAGAGTGCAAGACAGAGTGGCAAGGATGGAGGATGCATCAACATTCACAGCATCATTGGTTCATGCTTTTTTTCTTTTTTTGTGTGTGTGTGTGTGGAAAGAAGTGCACACAGTTTTAACCGAAGGATTATATGTGTGTGTGTGTGTGTGTGTGTGTGTGGGCAGCTTTATGGGCAAGTGTGCCAGTCATTCCTTGAATTCAATGTTTTTCATTTAGGGAAAAATTGTTGTATATAATTAGGTTTATAGACATTTTTGAGTGGGAATGTTTAGACTGATTAAATAGTAAGTTTCTCTACTTTGTAGAGCTTTGCTGTTACTGTTCTGTGTAAGGTTTCAAGGGCCGTATTCTACAAACCATCATAGCTAGTGATGTGATTGTAGACAAAATGGTGCATTTTAGACACAAGTCCCTCAATGACAGGCTCTCACCTTGTGACTCGTCATAAGTTCAGTCTGTTGCAGCGCTGCCAACCACTGTCTTAAAACTCTTCTCAGCATGGTGAGAGCTTGTTTTATGTACCATGGCATGATCCCCGACAGTTTTGATATTAATTAATGATAAATATCTGTAATGATGGCTAAATAATGTCCTTTGATGGAGTAATTTATCATTATAGATAACTGCCAAGAGGGTGCGATCAGTTTTCCAAAAACTCAAACAAACCTTGCTCTGAGTGGCTTGCATGTGTCATGTGTCATGTGTCAGGCTGTTGGGCATAATCTTATGTTTGTCATGTTTCCTTTGTTTGGATACACAGTCTTACTATGATGTCAAAATAATTAGAATTGTAGAAATTATGTCAAGGATCTATTTCTTTGTATACTTATATAAAGTTGACAAGTGATGAGCCCAAAGACCAGCAGTGGAGTGACGGTCAGGCATTCAGTGAGACCTGAGGCTGACTGTGTAGAATACGGCCCCAGAAGGACGGTCTGTGTTTTGTGTATTTATGGTGACAATGTAGCGTTGCAAGGGACAACATGCTGTTTGAGACCAAAGCCATTGTGTAAGAAATCATTGTACAGAGTTGATAGTTCCTCCTAGACTTTGCAATGAAATTGCTGTCAAAATACTATTATGTTATTGTATTCATTTTTTTAATGTTATATTAGACAAATGTATGGATGACCTGTTCATACAGAGACTGCTGCCATGTATGTGCAGGCCTCATGGTCCATCTTGCAACTTTCCTAATTTTTTTCTCTAATACTTTGTAAGGTGAAAATATTCCCAGACTAAAAAATATAAAATTGTCCCAAGTTAGAAATTGCAGAAATTATTCTAAGTTGAAATATAAAAATTGTTGTATGTTGCAAGTTGTAAAATTTCTGTTGAAAATTGTTAAAATTTTCCTAGCTGTTCAAATTCTAGTGTTGCTTTGTAAAAATATCCTAGCTGTTCAAATTCTAGTGTTGCTTTGTAAAAATGTTCTAAGTCGAAAGTTTTGGTAGAGTTTTCATCTGATTTGTGTAAAATTTTCTAGTTGAAATTTGTAGTTTCCTAGCTGTACAAAATTTTCTAAGTCGAAAGTTTTGGTAGAGTTTTCATCAGATTTGTGTAAAAATTTTCTAGTTGAAATTTGTAGTTTTCTAGCTGTACAAATTCTGGTGTTACACTGTAAAATTTTTCTAAGTTGAAAGTTTTGGTGGAGTTTTCAGAGTTGTGTAAAAATGTGTTGATTGAATAAAAGTGAAGGAAGGGAGACTCTTCAATGTATTTTTAACCCAAATATACATCTGCTGTTTCTCCGGAGACTCTTCGGAGTATTTATGACTTAGCACAGTTTTTGAGGCTGTTTTGCAGGGATTTTTTGCCATTTTTTGCTGCTTTTAGCAATTTTTCAGCATTTTGGGGCAGTTTTGCAGGAATTGCCATTTTTGCTGCTTTTAGCAATTTTTCAGCATTTTGGGGCAGTTTTGCAGGGAATTTTCCCACTTTGCTGCTTTTCAGGAGCAGTTTTGTAAGGACTGGTTTTCAGTTATATTCTTTTAACTGGTTTTCAGTATTCTTTTAACTATTTCCTACTGCTTTTGAGCTTTTTTAGGCATTTCACTGAGAATTGGCCCAATTGAGTGAGTATCTCAGGGTTCTTTGATATGTTGAATGGTTGGTTAACTTGATAGAAAGGATTACTCACTTTGTGACAAGCTGTATGTAGTATTATTATATTGTGGGGCTTAACAAGGGGAGGCTTGAGTTTAGATTTTAACTGAGGTGAGTGAGGTAAGGTTAAGCTCCAGAGCAAGTCTGGTTATGTTTATTTCATAAACGGTTCCTATAAAAAAAAAAAAAATAATGGAATTAAAGCAATATCAATTTTCTTATTATGATTTATTATTAGTACTAACACAACAGTCATGTGGGTCCATCACAGAACATAAGGAATAACAACATTACACATGTGGGCACATTCACATTAGATGGAAGGAATAATAAATAACATTACAAGAGTGATTGGCAACATGTATTGGTTAGGTTAGATGAAGCAAGGCAGTCTGTCCTGTCCTCCCTCCCACCCTGGATGAGGCAGCAACATGTATTGGTTAGGTTAGGTTAGATGAAGCAAGGCTGTCCTGTCCTGTCCTCCCTCCCTGGATGACGCCGAGTGTTGCCAGGTCAGAGCTGGTGAGAGGCAGGGTCCAATTCCTCCATGAAAGGCGCAGACAGTTTGTGTCTTCCAGTGCAAGAAGAGCCAGTTTCCTGCCGCAGGTTGAGGGTGTTAGGACACGCTGGTTTGGTTCTCCCTCCAGTAGTGGCAGGACCTGTAAAAAATAATTTTACCTTTACACTTTAATCATGAACAACCTTGTCCTCAAATGTAGGACAGGTGTGGTGTGGTGTGGTGTGGTGTGACCGCCCTGTAAATGTTTAGTGGATTCCATTTTACTCACCGCAAGTTATCTCCAATCCTCTTTATTAAAGTATTCCTTAAAAAAAACTAATTCCTTAAAAAAAACTAATTCCTTAAAAAAAACTAATTCCTTAAAAAAAACTAATTCCTTAAAAAAAACTAATTCCTTAAAAAAAACTAATTCCTTAAAAAAAACTAATTCCTTAAAAAAACTAATTCCTTAAAACAACTAATTCCTTAAAACAACTAATTCCTTAAAACAACTAATTCCTTAAAACAACTAATTCCTTAAAAAAAAGTAATTCCTTAAAAAATATATATATTCCTCATTCTCTTCTGATAACGAACGTTCGAGTTTTGCTTGTAACACCGTTATATTACCTTTTAACACCAAGACAGAACCAGGGTTAAAAAAGAGACCCTGGACAGAACAGTTCCTGATAGCCTGTACGCCTCATGGAGGCGGTGAAACGGCCCGGCCCATACCTGTGCCGAACCACACGCCTCCTCGGTCTGCGTCATCTTCTGAAGAGAGTGAAACACATGCGCCTCCACGAAGTTGGTAATGCGCAGTTGCGCAGTTGTAGGGACGCCTGTGCCAGATTTGTGGCGGGTCGTGCTCCACCTCCTGACTGACGCCCGAGACTTGCTTGCTCCATGTTTAGGGATGGCCGGCATGACCCGACCTTGTCCCTCGTCGTATACACCGCCCCTTGTTGTACACTCCTGCAACAAGAAAGTCACCAATCAATAAAGAAACATCTGCTGTCATTAATTCCTCTTTAATGACTAATCCAAGACCTCTGATATAGGGACAAATTGCACAGTATGATCAGAGTGACTTGCCTCAAATTCAATGCAACTGCGTATATTACTGATGGAACTAACTAGCGTATGGTGCTGCACCTAGCTAGTGCACCACAACACCCCGAAAATTATTACTCGACTGTTTTTTGCGCATGGCTTCCTCGAGACATGGCATGTATTTCAAGGGTTACGCAAGGGTAAAAAGGTTGAGAAACCATATTCTCTATATGTATTTCCATTTTTCATATTAGTTTTCTCTCTCTCTCTCTCTCTCTCTCTCTCTCTCTCTCTCTCTCTCTCATGAAGCCACTCTGACCAATAGCGTGGCTTCACATATGCGACGTCAAATCACCAGGGTAGAGGAGCTGCGAAGTGTAAGCAGGGAATCGAGGCGATCGCACGAGACTTTATCGGGGACACTGCCAATATAAATGGTTACTACACAGCCATTTCGAAGCTTTTACACAACAAAAGCCTTACTCATTCATAAACTATTAAAGAAACTGGGGTGCCGTGACGTTAAAGCACGATCACTTGTTTGATGCTTTACATATAAAATGGCACACTGGTTCACAACACATACGAAACTGGGGTCGAAACGTCACGTTACCCAACAACTCTCACACAACTCCTTATCCCACTACCCTAACAATCCTACACGTAGCTCATGCCGAAGTTCGTGACCGCTTAGCCTACATCTGCGCCACCGCTCAGTGAGGGAAGCCGAGATACACTAAGGGAGACCCAAGAGCCACTAAAAGCACCCTTCAGCCTTGCTATCAATGCACACCAAAGCCACGAGTTATGAGCATGTGCTGCGTTCAACAAACAGGTTACAAGTTCCCATTAATAGAACACTACGCGTTATTTTACTACGGAATGGCAACTTACAATGCATATTAAGTGTTACCAAATAACCAAATTGATATTCAGAAATACACTATAAACAAGAAATACTCTATAAACAAACCGTTCCACGAAGTGCCAAGCAACACTTCCTATCATCTGAAATACATCTCGTTCATGAGAAACGGGCAAAGGTCCTTCACTACACACGGTCACACGCCAACACCACCACTGTACAGTGTACAACATACCTTCCCGACATACAACAGGAACACCACCAAACCAACACCTTACAACGAGGCAGAGGCCAGACACACTTCTCGGCGCACACACGACTCACCTCCACGATGCCAACACAAGAAATCGTCCTGATGTCCCTCACTGCTATCCGCTTCACCTCCTCCTCCTACTGCCCCCCCCTCCTCCTCCCTCCCTTGTTTGCAGTAAAGACACTTAATAACTAACTAGCCACTCTCGGTGAAAAGAGGGTTCATGTAGGGTACGAGTCGGACATTCCAGTATACGCGGGAATGAACAGGCTGACATGCTAGCTCGGTCTGCTGCAGAGCTCGAGGGAGCGTGGAACCTCCATCGGGATCTGCAGTCATGTCTCTCACGGATTTGACGGGATTATGGAAAAAAAATCATATTAATTAAACTAATTTATTTTGAATATCACAAATTGGCCTAATACTACATGTAAGTGTGATGCAACAGCCCTGAAAAAGAAAAGGAAATATCCGTTAATTTGGGAGATATGACTAATTTAAGAAAAGTTCATAAAATTTGATATTTCTCGTGATTGGTAAAATATAGACTTTTGTAAATTTACATGCTGAAAGTTGATTATTTTTGCAAAGTTTCTGTAAGTCTGTTTTTCTTAATTAATGTACTCAAATTTTGCAGTATTTTTTTAAAAAACAAGTGATTCCGTATTGTGCGTAAAATGGTAGACATTTCAAGTGGTACCAAAAAATATATAACCTGTAATAAATATTTAGACTGACAATCTTTTAGAGAATTTCAAGTTCTACATACACAGAAAAGATGAAGAAGATTGGTTGAGAAACAAAGGAGAAAAAAACACATAAAGGTCAATAACTTACATTCGAGAAAATCGCCTCTAAAGTTGAGCGAAGATTCCCATGCTCAGTGCGCTCCTCTTTCAAGTCTTTTCTGAACATGATTGACACACTCTTCTTTCGTCACTTGATGAGCCATCCCATATGGTCCTTCACCATTGTTCATTTGTGTAAGCTCCAAAAAAGTAGAGGTATCACCATCGGATATGAAATTAACATATCTCAGATTATAATCTATGGATCTGTTCCAAATCCTTTTGGCCCCTTCAGGCTCCATTCCTCCTGAGGTGCCTTCGTAATTTTTAGAACAAGAGGCTACATGATTCATTTTCCATTGTTCGTACTGTTCAGCTGAAATCTCCCTCTTTGCTAGTTTTTCTTTTTTGCGTCACAAACAGAGCACACTTTACACATAGCTTCATAATCTAGAATAAGGTTTGTGTGAGCATCAACCACTGCTGCAATTCCATAATTTGACTTATAGCCTCTCTTGTGCCAGGAGCCATCGTATGTGGCATCTATGTCGAGGATACCATTTTCATCTGGATGTCTGTTCAGATTTTCAGCATAATACTGAAACACTGCTTCCTACTTCTTTTCAAAATATCATTTACATTTTCTACAGCATGTTCGTTGATGAATTTAGTGTATTTCCCATACGTAACAAAGGAAAAGTGACGCATACTCAAGATACTGCAGAGCCTCTCCACCGCAGCATAACCATGCCCCAGCAACTTGACCAAATAGATAATCATTGCTGTCAACATGAACAGACCAGTATCTCCACATTTCATTTTACCTGAGTCACCACTGTTATACACAATATGTTTGCAATTTGAGCACACTAATTTTATGATCACATCACACTGATGATGGACAAATTCAGAAGTGACATCATGTTCCTTACACTTGTTACACGTAACATGTTTTGCTATTTCCCTAATGTCACTCTTCTTGCAGATGAGATTCTCCTCCTCACTCAATTCCTCTTCTTTTTTCCTTGTAAGAAAGTCTTTTTCGCTTCTCTGCGCTTGAGGTGCGGGCGGGAGGAACTGCATCCTCATTCCTTACGTCACTCGTTGCAGGCGGGACGGGTTGGACGGTGTCAGCCTGTCTGTGCGTCCTTCTTTTTGCTTCTAGTGACCTCCTAGCAGCCTCTATTTTGAGTTTCTGTGACTTACGAAGCTTGCTGTGTCTCCCCATAGTGATAACTGTGTCCAGCAGCAATGAAAAGTTATGTAAAGTGGAGTATGAAGGGGCGGATCATACATCAATTTGACATACATCTGCTCTCCTCGACAGCCCGCGAGCTACCTACTGGTAACTGGCTGCTTAGAGAGGAGCCTGCACCCTTCCAGGGTACGATAATTTCAAAAATAAAAATCATAAAAATCATATATATCCTACAGGGAAGAGTTTATAGGACATTTCTGCGATGTAAACAAATCCATGTGCTGCGCGTGGGACATTTAAACCAATTATTAAAGCCCCGTTTAAAGCATTTCTAGTGCTCCAAACATTTTCAAACTTGAACACGATATTGCCATATGATGGTATTTATTTTAGAGACAGAAACCTCAAATGGTGATTTTTTTTCGATTTTACCATGAAATCCGTGATAGGGCCCCTTAATTAAATCATCAGCGAAACTCCTGTGGCAGAGTCACTGGAACAACCTCCACTTCCACACCATCAAACCCATCCTGGGCGAGTGGGCCTCCTCCAGTCGCCCCACATGGCGAGAGGAGGTGGTCCTCGCACGCCTCAGGATGGGATGCACCCTCCCCACCCACATGCTCCCCTACATAGTCAACACCTTCCCACCACAGTGTTCCACCTGTAATGTCACCCTCTCTGTCGAACACATCCTGCTTCACTGTGTGCGTTATCGTGAGGAGAGGCGGCCCTTGGCGGCGTATTGCCAGAGTCACGGCCTCTCGTGGTCGATAGACTGATGATTTACCTGACTGAGACCAATTTAATCAGAGTTGTGATTTATGTGTATATATTATGCTATCTATTTTGCACTCTGTAAATATATATATATATATATATATATATATATATATATATATATATATATATATATATATATATATATATATATATATATATATATATATATATATATATATATATATATATATATATATATATATATATATATATATATATATATATATATATCAGTCTTGCGTGATGTAATGTGAATGTTTTCCTTCATGTGTATATGCAATACGTAGTGATGCTGTGTGATTGTGAGTTATCCTCCCTTCCCCATGCCCTGACAAAAGGACAATAGTTTGAGATAGGTATAGGATCCCTGTATGAATGAAGCGTGTATGAAAGTAAGTGTGATTTACATAATGTTAATATTTGTATGAAAGTAAGTGTGATGTACATAATGTTAATATTTGTATGAAAGTAAGTGTGATTTACATAATGTTAATATTTGTATGAAAGTAAGTGTGATTTACATAATGTTAATATTTGTATGAAAGTAAGTGTGATGTACATAATGTTAATATTTGTATGAAAGTAAGTGTGATGTACATAATGTTAATATTTAAAAATAAGTAAAATAAGTAAACAAAATAAATAAATAAATTACAATAAAAAATCATCTTAAATTAAATTAACAAAATAAAAAAAATAGATCAAATAAGAATCACCCACGGCAGGGTGATGGCAAAAAAAAAAAAAAAAATCGGGCTGAGTGGAGTAGTAGTAGGCAGGTCGTGTTCTGGGGAGCTAGCCTGGGTTAAAATCCTTTGGTTCTTTAGCTTTCAAAAAACACAGTAAAAAAAAAAAAAATCACGTTAGTGTCATATATATTATTTTCCTCTGCTAAACCTCATTATAGTCCCTGTGTGCTTAAGCTACCTAATTCCATCTATCTTCCCCATTCATGAACTTATCTAACCTTCTTTTAAAGCTCCCTATTGACTCAGCCCTGACTACATGACCACTGAGACCGTTCCACTCATCAGCCACTCTGTTTGAAAACAAGTTTCTTCCCATTTCTTTCCTAAACCTGAATTTTTCAAGTTTAAACCCACTATTTCTAGTTCTGTCCCCGCTACTGATCTTAAGAACTACATTCATGTCCCCTTTCTTAAAACCCTTATACCACTTGAATACTTATCAGGTCTCCTCTTAACCTACGTCTCTCTAAGGAATGCAAATTAAGTTTTTTCAATGTCTCTTCATAGGGAATATCCCTCATTCCCTGTATCTTTTAAGTCATCCTCCTTTGCACTGACTCCAACAGAGGTGTATGTCCTTCCTGAATTGTACCGCACAGTCAAGATGTGGGCTGACCAAAGCCAAGTATAATTTCAGTATTACTTCAGGACTCCTGCTTTTAACACTTCTAAAAATTAATCCTAATACTCTATTCGCCTTATTTCTGGCCTCAATACATTGCTTCCTTGTACCGAGATCGGAGCTAACTATGATTCCTAAATCTTTCGCATACTTTTTTTTTTATACCATGTGGGCTTTTCACGGGAGTTTATGGGCTAAAAGGGATACTTTTTGGGGGTACCTCATATCTCAAAGCCCACCCGCTAGGAAACCGTTGCTCCGAGTGAGGAAGCCTATACTCGGACCGTGGACAGGATTCGAACCCGTGCGCCTGGAGACCCCTCGGACACCGAAGCACGCATAGTTCCACTGTACCACAGCGGCCCCCATAATTGGAATTTCCTAGTGCCACGTTATCTATCGTGTACCTATTGCTTGGATAATCTCTACCTACGCTCAGTACCCTGCACTTGTTAATATTGAACTGCATTTGCCATCTATCTGTCCATTCTTTCATCCTATCTAAGTTAGCCTGCAAAACCTTGGCATCCGAATCGGACCTAATTAATCTACCTATCTGTGTTCGTCTGCAAATTTACTGATATCACTATCAATTCCACTATCCAAGTCTCTCTCTCTCTCTCTCTCTCTCTCTCTCTCTCTCTCTCTCATCCACGGTCACCTTTTGCGTCGTGACCCCCCACCTGCCTGCCCTCGCTGCCACTGTACACTTTCCGTCTCTCACATCTTCCTTGACTGCCCTGACACATACCCTCATCGTCGAGCTGCATTCCCTTTCCTAGCCACCCTACGACGCCCCCCACTACTTACTGATTTTCTGGGAGACTCCCCCACCTTCTCCATCACTAACATAATGACCTTTCTCACCACCCTCCAGCTCCTACAACACCTCTAAAACATAACACTAGTTCCTAGTGCCATATAGCCTTACAGGCTTGGTGCTGGTATACCCATTATAATTCAATTCAACTCTCTCTCTCTCTCTCTCTCTCTCTCTCTCTCTCTCTGGATTTCTATTTCTCCTCCACCTTTTCCATGCTCCATCTCTCTTCTCCTTTCCCCTAGCACACCTTGCGTTAAACCTATCTTTCTTTCCTTCTTTTTTAGGTCTATATTTCGGGACATATTCCCTAACTCCTGTTTTGTATATTTCCAAAAACAAGTTATATTTCTCTTGCACCCTCTCTGAGTTTTCCATCTCCCAGTTAACGTTTCTAAAAAAGTTCTTGAGGTTCACAATATCAGCCTTTCTGTAGTTTAATCGGTCTCCTTTGTATGAATCGTCTCTATCTTCCTTTCCCTCTTCTATATCCATTTCTAATATTACATGGTCACTCTTTACCAATGGGCACTTATATCTCATATTATCGTTCATTTGTATACCCCTTGTAAAAACCAGGTCCAATCTCGCCGGCTCATCGTTTCCTCTGAATCTTGTGTTTTCCTTTACTCTTTGGTCCATCATATTATCTATCATTAGATTCAGTCCCCAGGCTTCTTTTCCCATACCACTTTCATAATTTTCCCAGTCCACCTCCTTACAGTTGAAATTTCCTACTTTATATCACTTTTTTCCTTTCTTTAATGATTCTCGTTAGACTCATTATTGTGTCATCATTCATGTCTTTATATCCTTGATTGGTCTATGAATTTGTTTTTGGTGGCACATATGTTCCAATGATTGTTAATTCTTTTTTAATAATATGTATCTTAATATACAGTATTTTCCTTCCCCAAACTCCACTTGGTTTACCACCATCTCTTTCCTTAACATCATCATGACTACTCCTCCTCCTTTACCCACTGTCTTTCCTCCATATATTTATACCTATTATCCACGTCTATTTTCATTGCCTCATTTAATTTTGTTTCATTAACCAGGCATACAATATCCGGTTCTTCTTTCTTTATGTAATCTCTTAATTCTAATTTACGTACTTGAAAAAAAAAAAAAACATTTATGCTCGTATACATCATTTTTAATCTCTTGTTCTTATCAGTTTTAGTTAAACTTGTTCCATTTTTTCTCTTCCTTCTCTTTTATATACCATTTCCTTATCATGTCTCCTAGAATTCTCCAAAAAATGCCTTCTCCTCCTCTGACCTTTCATTATTTTTTTCCCTTGCTTCTGCCACCAGTTCGTTGTGTCTCTTCCTTTCTTCCTCATTTCTGTGTGTGTGTGTGTGTGTGTGTGTGTGTAGCTGCTACTGTTGCAGATGCTGCCACCCAGTATTTTAATTATTACAAGTGCATAGTTATTTTCCCTTATATGAGTGGTTTTAAGATAATGTTATGAGACACTTAAACTTAGTCTTTTTGAAGTTTCAAATCTCATATTCTTACAGGTAAGAATATGAGAGACCTGAAACTTCCTCATAAAAGAATGTTTCTCCACTCTACAAAGCATAAATGCTGTTCTATATGCAATTAAAGTCATAAAACACAGAAAAAAAAAAATATTGCTTCAACTAGAACCTTCCAGAGAGTCTTCCTCCTGTCAGTAATACTGAAATGCTGTTAACATGTCACTAGAACCATAAAGTAAGCACCTCAAAAGTCCCGTATCATTTCATTAATCATTGACGATTCTGAGGTACAGTATGTGAAAATTATTTTCTTTTGTGCCATTTTGTCTTGTAAATGCTTAGAAATACTCTTTATATTGCTTAAAACTTGCATAATTGTTAATTGTCGCTTGTCACAGTATTTAAGGGAAAGTAAAATAGCTTATACTGAAGGCTGATTCACACGTGTCAATTTGTGATTTAAATTGCAAATCGGTAGTTTTCGACTGAATATCGGTGCCTAGACCAACATGTTGGTCTTGTTCAGTCGATTTGCAATTTTGTTTACGTTGTGACGTCACGAAGAAAGTTTTGAAAATGTGGTGTCGATGTAGAGATTTTGGAGTTGGTGAGGGAAAAAGAGCACATCTGGGACCCTAAAGGCGAGTTAACACGTGCCAATTTGTGACTAAAATTGCAAGTCACCACAAGTATCGACTGAGCCCTTCTAGTCGGAAAACGTTACACATAACGACTGAGAAGTATCGACTAGTTGGCGCCTTGACGGGAACTGAATGTAAAACAACAGCTACCCGCCAAGATGTCTTCCTTCAGTGACGATGTTGAAGCGGTGGTTCCTCTTCTTAATTTGGCATACCGAAAGAGCCAACAGAAAAGAAAATGCCTGTGGATATGTCCCTGGCTAAGTGGAAGGAAAGAAAGGACTGTTTACCACTCACTAATCTTAAGGAGACTATGTGATCAAATTAAATCCTGACAAGTCTTCATCCTCACCTCCAACAACACTGCATTGAGGGAAACAGTTCTTGGAGAGCGGCAGCTATTTCGTCGAACGAAGTTTTGCGCAAGCTTTTTTTTTACTGTATAATTAATTTCTGGGGTCCCAGATGCATCTTTTTCCCTCACCAACTCTAACATCTTCTCTACACATGGAGATCACAAGCTTATCCGTGACATCACAACGTAAATAAAGTCGTAAATCGACTGAACAAGACAAACATGCTGGTCTTGTTGCTGATTTCTCCAGTCGCAAGGCACCGATATTCAGTCGAAAACTCTATCAACTTACAATTGTAGTCGCAAATTGGCACGTGTGAACCCGCCTTAAAAGTGAGATCAACAGCAAAAGAAAAAAAATACGCAAATAGATGTTTGATGAGATAGCTACCACTCACCGATGACTGCTTTCTTCTATGCAAAATGTTATTGGAGGTAAGGATTGAATACTTGTGATAATTTGATTTGATCGCAATCGTCATTGTCGAAAGAGGAAGACATCTTGTTGGGTGGCTGTTTATGTTCACATCCCGCAACCAGCCGATACTTCCCAGTCACTATGTGTGAACGTGTTCCGACTAGAAGGGCTTAGTTGATACTACTAGCGACTTGCAATTTCAGCCTCAAATTGACGCGTGTGAACCCGCCTTTACGTTGTGACGTCACGGACAAAGGTTTGAAAATGTGGTGACGATGTAGAGAAGAAGATTTTGGAATCTCCATGCTACCCTAAAAGTGAAATTCTACAGCAAAAAAAAAAAAAAAAAAAAAAAAAAAAAAAAAAAAAAAAGCTTACGCAAATCGGCGTTTGATGAGATAGCTGCCACTCTCCTAATAAGACTGCTTCCCTGAATGCAGTGTACGTGTTGTTGGAGGTGAGGATTGAATACTTGTGATGACTTTATATGACCGTAATCGTCACTGATCGTCACCAGAGGAAGACAACTTTTTGAATAGCTATTTGTTTCACTTCCCGCCTACCTGCCGATATTTCCCAGTTGCTATGTGTGAACGTGTTCCGACTAGAAGGGGTCAGTCGATACTTCTAGCGACTCGCAATTTCAGTTGCATATTGACACGTGTGAACCCGCCTTACAAACAGTCATGTTCTGCTGCCTCGTAAATATTACATAGAAAACAAATATATGAGGGTTAAACTAAACTAATTTTTTTTTTTTTCTGTTCTGCCTTGTAGATATTGCATAGAAAGACACTACTGCAAGGAGAACTAAGCTGATCAGCTGGGGGAGGTCAAGGGAGAGACAGGAAGAAAATAATGAAGGATGAAGAGAAGATATGGATAGGTAGGAGGGAGAGAAGAAATAATACGTAGCTAACAAGAGCTGAAGATGGGCTGGGAAAGAGGAAGAAGAGTATGAAGATTCCTTCTTATTTCTTCCTTAAACATAATTCAAGCCTGAACCTGATTTTTATGGTTCTTTGCTGCCTATACTGATTTTTATAAATTTGCTTGTGTCCCTTTTGTTACAACACTACGGAGCGAGATCAGTACTCATAAACCTATCTTCGGGTAGGAGTGTATGTGTATGTGTGTTACATAATTATAGGCTACTCACGTGAGCCAAACTAACAAGCTTATAAAATCTGTAAGGGAGTGAAAAGATGAAAAATAAACTGAATAATGAAATATATCATATTCAAACTAACAATAACAACTACCAAAGAACAGCTCGTCAATATCAAAACCTAACAAGACGCGCTCATTCACGACAGACCATTATCATTGACCAATCAGAGTGAAGGGACGAATGAATCACCTTAACAGGAAGCAGGAAGGGCATAAGAGAGAGATTGGGGCTTCAACGAACATACCTATAACTCCGTTCACCGTTTCTCTATGTATTTGCATGGATGTGGAGACACCTACTGACAAGAGCTTGCATGTGCTTAAACATGCAAGACTGCCAAGATAGCATTAGATCGTTCCTCTAAAAAGAATAGTAAATCTTTGAAAGTTGTTGTCAGCTTTATAAACAATTTGCGACGGGTTTATATGGGTTCAAATTATTCAGATGCTCAGTAGAGGAGCAAATAAAAATTATCAAAATCAAATTTGCAACACATAAGACAAGGAATCATTCTTGATAGAAATTATGATGAGAAGGGATAGAAAAGCCATGTTGATTATGGTAAAAAAAAAAAAAAAAAAGCCAGTTACTTTAGTTTGTATACGACTACCTAGGTAGCAACTCAAAAAGGGGGTTTATAATTGGATACTCACATCCTGGAGCAAAAGTCTGCTGCTATTTCCTTAATTGCCAGGCAACCAGGAAACTGTTTCAGCGAATGTTAATGAAACTAATAGAGAGGAAAAAAAATGGGGCCCAGTGAAGTACATAAACGTACCTCTGATTTAGGAGTTCCTTTCTGCATGTAACAATCAGTATTTGTAGATGGCAAAACTAAAATTTTCACTTGTGAAAATTCTGGCTGCTCCTTAGATGAAAATTCCCAATGCTATTCCTTCTTTGGTCTTAAGGCATTAACAGCCACTGTCAGCCAATCAACTACTTACATGTATGAAACATCGGAATTTGAATCTTTATAGTGGGTTGCAATCGAAACGCTTCAGTAAAGCATTTGATTCGAATTTTATCTTGGACTTAGTATTTGTCATTTCCTTAATCATTTCTAAGAATCTATATAGTAGTAATAAGTAATCATTTGTACTCTGAGCGCAAGCAGCCAAAAACACTTTACCCTTGCCCGACGCAGCCAATGATACGGCGTCTACTGCTGCCTAGATACTCTAGTGATGGGGAGCGGAATTCGGAGACGCAGCAGGCAGTACACCTAGAGAGCTGACAGGAAACTGTTTGACGACTCCAGATCTTGGCAGAGAGAGGTTAGAAGCTATGAATTTTTCACAGGGTAGTATGTTTGGCAAAAACTGCAAGGTAAAGCGGATACAAATAATGCTTGAGGCGGTGATATACACGAAATGAGGTTTTCCTTCTGATTTAACAAACTTGTCTCAAAGTTGTGACTTACTAGTTTGAAAATATTTTCCACTGTTTTTCAAGTTGGTTGAAGGATGAGCTTTATAGATGATATTGCCTTCGACTGTAGATGAGTGGTATTCCTTAGCGTAGAAATGGAATGAAATGTCGAGTAAAAATACTTTCAGCCCGTAATAGGTTTAGGAAGGGTTAAGAATGGCCGCACAATTCTTATTTCCTAGTATTTTTGGCTCCTTGGGGACGTACCCTGGCAGTAGAATGTGCGTTGTTTATACCTAGCTGTCTATTTACTGAGGTATGGGTTTTAGGGCATGGAGTTGCGCAGTCTATGTAGTTTGCTTTAGGATTCCTGGGTAAGGTGATAAGGCCTGTAGTTCTCATGTCGAGTTGAGAGTTACCTACACAGCAGGACACCATTCCACCACGCCCTTACCAGTCCTATCAATTCCACATAAGTGCATTGTGCGATACACCGTAATTGTGCAGTTACTTCATAGTGTAATTTGATAGTAAATATTAGTAATGATGAGTAAATAGTGCCCTTTGATGCAATAAAGTAGTAGTATAAGTAACTGCTGGGTGCAATATGATTACTTTTTCCTAACTCAAGCAAATCTTGTCTCTCATAGCCTGCAGATGTCCGGCATATACATAAATACGTAAAAAATCGGAAATAAAAAAAAATCATCGGTCCTCAGCAGGTCATAAGGTTGCCTGATTTTTATGGTCAATTACCTTTATTTCAATTTATTGATGAACACTCATATCGTGCAACTTTTTCAGTTATACTGTTTTATTTGCATTATATATCTTAAGTAAAATAGAGGGGTTTTTTTCTTTCTTATATGAGAAATAAAAGTGAGTAGACCTTGCATTGGTCCCCTGAAGATTTTGGCTGGTCAAATAGTTAGACTCTCAATTTATGGCCAATATCTTTGCAGATGAATTTTCATTAGTATACACTGCTGTAGTTCCAGATTCTCCTTCTATATTTCAAGAACATGACACAACTATACCTGATTTGGTAATATCTCATGATGATGTTAAGAAGGCACTAGATACATTAGACCCTAATTCCTCCATGGGACCTGACGAGCTGCACCCTCATTTATTAAAGTCATGTTCAAGTAGTTTGCCTTAGCTATCCCATTTGGATGACATTTAAGAAATCATTGGAAATTAATATAATGTCTTATATCTGGAAACACTCATTAGTGGTTCCTCTCTTGAAAAATGGTTCTCGATATGTCCCATTGAATTACAGACCTGTGTGTTTAACCTGTGTGCTTTCTAAATGTATGGACCTTGTAATTTCTGAATTTATATTTTCTTATTAAATGAAAACAATTTGCTAGATGCCAACCAGTATGGCTTCAGAGCTGGGAGGTCCACAGAAGATCAGTTGCTCCTTACATATAGTAACATTACTAGATGGATTGACCAAGGATGTAATATAGATTTGATCTTATTTGACTTCTCTAAAGCATTTGATGTTGTGCATGAATTTTTATTTCGGAGATTATTTAATTTAGAGATAAGAGGGAAAATGCAGCAATGGATATAAGAATTCTTAACCAACAGAGAGATGAGAGTTGTTGTTAATCATACAGTAAGCAGATCCCACCTAGTCGTAAGTGGAGTCCCACAAGGATCCGTTCTGGGTCCACTCCTGTTTTTGGTCTATATTAATTTCTTGAATAATGATGTTAATTGCTCAACCAAAATCTTTGCCGATGACTTAAGACTATATGTACAGGTACAGTTGTCAAACAGAGAAACAATAAAAGATAGTCTGGAGATTTGCCAAAGGGATATTGATACTGTATCAAGTGGCTAGATCCTGGGGGTTATAAATGAATTCTACCATATGTGTTGCTCTCTGCTTTTGTCGCAAGTGTATTGATTGGTCTGACTTGAAGATGTGGCTCATTATTATTTAAGGGATGAAATGTTTCCAGAAAAGGATATTTCTCAAGATTTAGGTATTTCTGTGGATACATCACTGAAGTTCCACAAACATATCTCTACTAGTACATGTAAAGCCTCTGCTGTTGCAAATAACCTGTTGAAATCCAATGTTAACTGTGATAGAACATTTATGACTACCTTGTATATCTCTGAGATACGCCCTATGTTAGAGTACAGCTCAGCGGTGTGGAACCTTGGTTATATGAAAGATGTCAAGGCGCTTGAGTCAGTTCAGCATTGAAGGACTAAATGTGTTGATAGACTTAGAGAATTTATGATTGCCTTAAATCTTTGAATTTATTTTCTGTTAAAGGGAGTCTATTACATCATGACATTATTAAGATGTGGCAAATTGTAATTGGAAAATCTTCCTTAAATTTTAATTTCTTCTTCCACCCAACTTTTAACACCACCAGAGGCCATCAACACAAGTTGGCCCATGTACGCACCAACCTTAATATTAGGAAACGTTCATTCATAATATGTAATATTGGCCTTTGGAATTCCCTCCCTGAGTCTGTTGTTACATGTCCCAATCTCAAGTCATTCAAATCTGCCTTATCGTCTCATCTTGGGAATATACTTTTTTAATGTTATGTATGATTAATGAGGTTAATTTATCTTGTTACTTATTGTTGCTTATGATGCACTCCCTAACCCAGTTGTATTGTTATTCAATTACTTGTATTGTAAAGGCTGGTGTATCAGCAGAGTGTGGCTTCTTGCCCCTTACCCGAGTCGGGGACAGGAAACCCACTAAATTAGAGCATCGGATAAGAGCCATGGGGGGGTGGAGCAGGGTGTGGGTAGGCATGTAACAGTAGGGAAAGGTAAAGAATACAGTTGGAGAAAATTTTTGGACAACACTGGGTTAACTCATCGTTTAAAAGGAATCTGAAAGATGGTTCTGGGTCTACAAAATATAATTATCTTGGAAGGTTCGAGTCAGTTGAATTTGATGCGATCTGTTGATTACATGATTCAAATTGTCTGTGGCCTTGCTTTACCAAGTATTTCCAGTTCACTGTTTTTCAAGTTAATCTGCCTCTGGATCCAGAGGCAGATAAGGTGTTGGCTCTCTCTGATTGTTGTGGGTATTTCTCTATGTATTTACATGGATGTGGAGACACCTACTGACAAGAGCTTGCATGTGCTTAAACATGCAAGACTGCCAAGATTGTAACATCTGTACACTAAAATCATCGTGAACCTGCTTGCCTTGTGCCTATCTAACCAAATTGGTCACACAGTCTTGACATATGTATGATTGTATTATTTGCAAACAAATTATTACTGAAAAAGTAATGTAATGGTTAATGAATAGAGTATTTTTAAACTTCTATATTAAACATGTCCCTCTACATCCTTCCAATATGAAGGTTAAATAAACTGATCTAACATTCACATTTGCCTAACATCAGTTTTGATGATTGTGGCAAAATTGAGGAAAAAGAGAAGGAAAAATGAGTTAACATATAATGTAGCAGTATTGTAATAATCCTGTCAATCCCAAACAGTTGGTTTCCATCACACATGCAGACAAGGTCTAAGTGTAAAATGATTCTTGAAATTGAGTTGCAACTCAAATGAAGAATTAATTTTGCTAAAAATAACAGAAAGGTGAACAGTGATATCAATAATAATGCCAAAATACCATTGTTGCCACTCCACTTCTTTACTATTACATGTCATATGACTAAATAAGTGTGTATAAAGATAAGTATCAACAACAATTAAGAATTTGGGAGAAGTGTTTACGAAAAGTGGTGTGGGAGGGGAGAACTGGAATCATGCTGTCAGTAATGTGGCAGTTGATATTAATATGTTGACTTACCCATGGAATGAAGTAAAATGGCATACCACATCTTGAACTTGTACCATATCACCCTTCATAACCAAAAAGCCCAGTCATGTTTTCAGTCGTGGTTGACCTCCATTTCAGAGTGAAGAGATTAAGGTGTCGTCTTTTGAAATATATTGTAGTTGTTATGATACATGAAAGTTTTGTCATTCATAAGAAAGGGATTGTATTAGTAAATTATAAGAATAGATTTAGGGAGATCAGCTGGTGAAACAGAACAATGACTAACAAACATTTATTTAACAGAAAAACATGGCAACAGTCTGGGATGATCCACAGTTCCTTTCCTTTGATGAAAACGAGTTCGATGATGTATTTGAACAACCATCTCCTGCCTCCTTGGAGATAAAGTCTCAGGAGTGTAGGATATCAGATGCAACTAGCAACTATATGGTTAGTATTCAGAGATTATATTGGTTTGATATGCTTCGTGTACAATCCGCATAGTTTAAAATAGGAAAGTAGGAAACTATGAAATAAATATATATGCATTTATACAGTAAGTCCTCGTTATATGGTATATACGCGTTCCTGAAAACCTTACCGCATATCGAATTTACCATATACTGAACCTATTATAACATGTCAAAAGTCACCCCTACAGAAATTAAAATACATGAAAATAATCATTAAAAGAATTTTTAAAAAGTAAAGTACTGCGCAAAAGAAATAAACAGAAAATGTTTTTATTTACCTTTCAATTGCCATGTATTCTATCAGATGATGTCCTTCCCGAGGCTAAGGGACAGTAGGGATTTTAGCCCTTACTCATCTTCCGCCGCGTGGGCAGACAAGGATAAGACATCGTCGTCTGCACTGTCGAAAGCAGATGCTGAAGGGCCAGCTGTAGCAGGGTTGGCATGTTTCAATGGTTTGAAGAAAGAGGATATTGAGGAAGGGCCAGCTGTAGCAGGGTCGGCAGGTGTGATAGGGACGGCATGTTTGACTGGCTTGAAGAACGAGTAAATGGAGGACTGTTTAGTTTTGTTTTTTCATCATAGATTTCTTGATAAATCTTGACACTTTTCTCTACGTCATGAGCCACTTTGCTACTCCTGGCAGGATTTGGGTCACGTTCCTTCAGGGTTTCCAGAGCTTTTTTGATACCACCAAGATATTCTCTAAGAGTTTTGATGTTCAGGCCACGCACAGGTTCTTCCTCGTCTCCCTCTTTTTCTGCCTCCTGTTATACCTTGTCTAGCTCTATAAGTTCATCATTTGAGAGAGATTCAGCATGGCTTTCCAAAAGATCTTGAACATCATCATCAACTTCATCAAAGCACAAATTTACTAAGTCATTTCTGATTGCACTGATGTCTTCAGTGAAGCCTGGGAAGTCATGCGTGCATTCTGGCCATAGTTTATTCCACGCCAAGTTCATGGTAGACGTCTTCACTTCGTCCCAAGATGACGATGTTATCTAAGGCGTGCTTGATGTTATACGACTTCCACCATTCACTGATAGTGGGCTTGCCAGGCCCATCTGTGCCCTTTCTCAGTTGCTGCATGGTTCGCCGCTGGTAATAGGCTTTAAATGTTTGCCATAATTATTATGAATATATTTGTGCTTACAATAGACCTTTTAATATTCCATTTATTCATCTAATTAGTAATGGATGTCAGTAATATGTAATGCAGTTAAAAAAAAAAAGGGAGGTAAGGGAAGAAGAGATAAGAGGCTTCAAGGGTGGTCAAGTAAAGTCAGTACTGCGAGTGACGGGGAGGTATGGCGTGGATGATGTCATCACCCAAGCTCACCCGCGCTGGGCCCTCTCGGATGACATGAGCAGATACCTTATCATACCGTAGCTGTGAATTTACTGGATAAAGAACTACCGTATAACGAGAACTTACTGTATATAGGATAGTTTAATACTGGTATCATTGTTATTACATGATTTTATATTAGAGGATTTTCACTCCTTTCTACATCACAAGAATATATATACTACATGTGGAAGGTGGTCATGTCTGCTACAGCAGCCTCTCGGATGACATGAGCGGATACCTTATCATACCGTAACTGTGAATTTACTGGATAAAGAACTACCGTATAACGAGAACTTACTGTATATAGGATAGTTTAATACTGGTGTCATTGTTATTACATGATTTTATATTAGAGGATTTTCACTCCTTTCTACATCACAAGAATATATATACTACATGTGGAAGGTGGTCATGTCTGCTACAGCAGCCACTTTTGAGTAATGTACACTGATGTATTCCCCAGTCCCTCTACCAATAGTATAGTACAACAATGAATTATTTGGAAAAATCACCTCAACAGGGGTGAAAATCTCCATTTTGCCACACTGCTGACCTCCCACACTATTAATGAAGGTGTAAGCTCTTCTTTACATGGGTGAATCTAAACTGGCCATTTAGGTGTGACCCTGGGCTACACTGGGATTCCCCCACTATACCACCTCTTTATAAATCATCCAACCCTGCTCCACTTCCTTACCTTCTCTCTGTCTTTCTCTCCCTCTGTTTCTAAATAAATTGGGTTATTTAAAAAACTAGTTCTGAAATAATTCAAACTTTTGTTCCAAATCACTGTGGAAGTAAAAATCAAGGCTGTTTTCTGCTTAAAAGCTTCTGTCCCCTCCCCCCTCCAACTTATCCTAAAAGTGGCATATGAGTTGGGAAGTGCACCCTTGTCAATACCTCTTCCTTACCGGACTCACCAGTCAGTCCTGACATGCCCTCACATGCAGTGTTATTTGCACTTGCTGCAAACTTGCCATATGTCCACCTTCCCCAGCCAATCTAAGGCAGTTAATTGTCTACAAAATGAACAAGCATTTTTTGGAAGAAAAGAGAGAGAAAGGTGGTGGAGTTCAAGAACTTGCCAGTGAACTTGAACCTTCCATCTGCTGGATCTCACGCACTTTATATTTCTGCCCGGAATCATGCCAAGTCTGTTCCTCAACTTGCCAAACACTCTTTCATAAGTAGAAAATGTCAAAATCTTTCAAACTCAAACTACCCTTGAGACTTCTGGCATTTAGCCAAAAACATCTCCAATAACTTTACTTCTTCATCTTTCCCTCCTTTATTTCATCCTGATGGCACAACTGCCATCTCTTTTGTCTCTAAAGCTGAACTCTTCTCTTAAACCTTTGCTAAAAACTCCACCTTGGATGATTATGGGCTTGTCTCCTCCCTCTCATCCTCCCTCTGACTATTTCATGTCTTCAATCAAAATTCTTTGTAATGACGTTTCCATGGCCTAAACCCTCAGAAGGCTTATGGACCTGATGGGGTCCCTCCTATTGTTCTCAAAACTTGTGCTTCCATGCTTGCACCTTGCCTGGCCAAACTCTTTCAGCTATGCCTATCGACTTCTACCTTTTTCCATCTTGCTGGAAGTTTGCTATATTCAGCCTGTTCCTAAAAAGGGTGACCATTCTAATCCCTCAAACTACTGCCCTATAGCTTTAATCTCTTGCTTGTCTAAAGGTTTTTAATCTATCCTCAATAGGAAAATTCTTAAACATCTGTCATCTCACAATCTTCTATCTAATTGCCAGTATGACTTCCGTCAAAGTCTCTTTACTGGTGATCTTCTGGTGTTCTTTACTGAGTCTTGGTCATCCTCTTTTAGAGGTTTCGGTGAAACTTTTGCTGTGACGTTAGACATATCAAAAGCTTTTGATTGAGTCTGGCACAAAGCTTTGCTTTCAAAACTGCCCTCCTAAGGTTTCTATCCTTCTCTCTGCAACTTTACCTCAAGTTTCCTTTCCGACTGTTCTATTGCAGCCGTGGTAGACAGCCACTGTTCTTCTCCTAAATCTATTAAAAGTGGTGTTCCTCAGGGTTCTGTCCTATCACCCACTCTCTTTCTATTCATGAATGACCTTCTTAACCAAACTTCTTGCTCTATCCACTCCTACGCTGATCATACCACCCAACATCTTTGTGCCCTTTCAGAGATGATCAACCCTTCAAGAAGTCAACAGATCATGCAGGGACACTACAGAATGCCTGACTTCTGATCTCTTAAGATTTCTGATTGGGGCAGAGAAAACTTAGTAGTTTTCAATGCCTCAAACTTAATTCTTCCATCTATCAACTCGACACAACCATCCCCTCTTCTTCATTGACACTCAACTGTCTCCCTCTTCCACACTAGATACTCTCAGTCTGTCCTTTACTTATAATCTTAACTGGAAACTTCACATCTCATCTCTTGCTAAAACAGTTTCTATGTAGTTAGGCTTTCTGCGGCGTCTCCACCTGTTTTTCTCGCCCCTTCAACTGCTAACTCTGTACAAGGGCCTTATCCGTCCTTGTATGGAGTACTTTTCACATGTCTTGGGAGGGTTCCACTCATACAGCTTTATTAGATAGGGTGAAATCAAAAGCTTTTTGTCTCATCAACTCCCCTCCTCTTACTAACTGTCTTCAGCCTCTTTCTCACTGCTGAAATGTTGCATCTCTTTCTATCTTTTATTTGTTCTCCCAGGGCGAGGCCCACCATTGCTCTCCGGAGGGGCTGACCCCTGCGATTAACCCAACTCGAGTGCGAAATTGTTCTACTGATATTGCTAACTGCATGCTTCCCCTCCTCCTGCGGCCTCACTGCACAAGGCTTTCTTCTTCCTCTCATCCCTATTCTGTCCAACCCTCTAATACAAGAGTTAACCAGTACTCTCAATCATTCATACCTTTCACTGGTAAACTCCGGAACT
>NC_059298.1:7318053-7385553 GCF_017591435.1 Portunus trituberculatus
TGAGGTCAGAACAAGTTGAATTTGCTACAAGATGCTATTATTTTATTTGTTTCATTGTTGGTATAAAATAGACACAAATTTTTTTTGTTTTTCATGATTAAACTAGATGTTCTAAATCAGGAAGCAGTAGATGGTAAGATGGTACACTAGATAGTAAGATGGCACACTTTCTGCTCATCAATGAAATATCAGCAAGTTCATCTGCTGCTCCACAAAGAGGCTACACATCAAAAGAGACCTTTACTTTCACTCCTGAAGAAAGTGTATTACCACTGAGTTTCATTTGTTTGGCTAGGAAATGGATAACTATTCATCAGTGCTTTTGTTGACATTGTTAAATCTTTGTTTAGAAATACTATTAAGAAAAATATTAATACAAGTATAATGTAATAGTTTACTTGATTGTTTGCTCTTACATTTCATAGGATTGCAGAGAAAGAAAGTGTGTTTTGTTTCTTGGTATTCATTACCAAACTTAAAAATGTGCTTACGTGATTTCATTAATACATAAGGCATTCTTGAGAAATTGTTGAATTGGATGTCATTCATGCATAACTGAAGCTACCTTAAAGAAAGGAAAAGCAAGGATGTACTTTTTATTTTGTTATTTTTTATTTAATCTTGTTTTTAGTATTACATCGAAAGTGTAATGTTGGATGGGATTTTCTTATGTTGGCTCTGAATTTCAGATATATTGTAGTAGATGCATTGCTAGATGTTAAAGGAGCTTTTTATCATGTTGTGAAACAATAGAAATAACAAATAAAAGAAAACAAATTAGGTTTTCTTAAGGCTTCTTATTTCCACTTTAATATTTTCTTTTATTTTTAATCATCTTAAAATAAGTAAACTTTGTTTTATAAATGAGTTCAATTAATGATATGTAAATTAATATATTTTTTTTTTTTAAATCATGAATTTATTTATTTTTTCTGCATTAATGAGTATTTGGAGGTTATTGCTTTGTAATGCTAAATCTGTATTAATAGATTGGTTCATTGGAAAATTAATTTTATTTATTAATTCATACATTCACACTTTGAAGACTTGTACATTATGAGTACCATGTGCAGGTAGTCGTTGATTTATGACTATTTGATTATGACAAACTGGTTGTAATTCAAACTGGTTGTAAATTGGCCATGTTGAATTACTGTATGTTATACTGGATAATCATAGTGTAATCATCTTCAACCTATAGAGTGTTTTAGAAACTTTTTTTTTTTTTTTGCTCACTTTTAATTATCAGATTTGTTCTATTTTATCATAATTTTCTATTCATTAATGTTGTAGTTACTTTTCTTGGTAGTGAATTGTTATTACGTTTCTAGAAATTTGTATAAATATTCAACCTTTTTACTTAATTTTTTTACTTTATCTTTCTGTAAATATAATTGTGCATGGTTTTATAGTAACTGTTTCTTTACATGTCCAGATATACCAGTCACAGTTGTGTTTATAAAGTTGAAAAGTTGCAAGTCACGTATGTCATAAGTTGACAACTACCTGTACCAACTGCATGTCAAAAACAGAACCCTTCCATTTAACTGTACACCTAACCCTCCGTTATCACGCCCTTCCGTTATCGCGTTTAGGCGTTTTCGTGCACTTATGAAAATCTGCAAAATTCAGTTTTAGCGCATCTGGAAAGTTGTTATCGCGCACCCGAAGTAGTAGTAGTAGAAGTAGTAGTAGCACTACCCATATCCCAACCACACACTGACAAATGGTTAGATGGGGGAGGAGGAGGAGGAAGATGTGGAGGGGGAGAAAGATGATGATCTTGAGGAGGAGGCAGCAGCCAATC
This sequence comes from Portunus trituberculatus, assembly GCF_017591435.1. Lineage (NCBI taxonomy): Eukaryota > Metazoa > Arthropoda > Malacostraca > Decapoda > Portunidae > Portunus > Portunus trituberculatus. The sequence continues at coordinate 7,319,861 of NC_059298.1, forward strand.
ATCGCTGTGTATTCACGTCACGTGATTTGAATAAGGGGCGGATTGGTTCTGGTCACTCTGCTCACCATCACCACTACCGCCACCACCACCGCCATCCCTCAGTCTCGCACGTGTATTCTGTTGTTCAGAGCTATTTTTTTAGGAAAATTTTTGGTTTGAGGCACCAGTTTATTTATTTCTTATTTATTCTTCACTTTCGCTATCGTGTGGTTTTTTAGGCACCAATTTCGCGCGATAATGGAGGGTTAAATTATTTACACATTACTGCTTTCTGTGTTATTTAACATTTAGTCCTTATATAAAGATAGGTGTAACATTTTAAACTTTCTTAAACCTCCCCAAACTATTATCAACCATTCCTTCCACTGTATAAACCTTCCCCACACTCTTATCAACCATTCCCTCTACTGTATTACCCTTCCCCATAGTCTTATAGACATTTTTGTAGGCTAAACATATGCATATGGTACTGTACATGTTTATGAACAATACTTGTACAGTACTGCACGTACATAGTAATATACATTGTTGTCGTTTTTACACACCAACTTACTGTACGTACTGTATTTGTAAGTGACGCCATGGACCCTGTGATATAGCGAAAAATCAGCAGAACGTATTTATATATAAACCCAAGAAAGTTGAATTGAAAAATAGTGAGGGAACACTGTACCTTATTTCCTCTGGTAGTCTCTGCTACTGTTGCAAATTGTCATCATGACCTCATCATCATCTCAAAAATCTGCCTCAAAGTTTGTATGTTAGATATAGTTGAGCAACAGTTATGCTTATTGTATCATCATCCTCTTAAGGAATGTGTATAGTATCTGTCTATCTTATGAAGGCCTTGTAATCATTTTGATGTTCTTATTGAGAATAATTCATGTAAATGTTGACTTGCCAGAAGATTTTGATTACATAGATTTATAGAAAAACAGATAATAACAGAGCTTGTGGTTCATATGAAGCTACCTGACCTAGAACCACTAAGATGATGGTGAAAGTAAAGAACAGCAAAATAAAAGACACTCTCCCCACCCTCTACTCTAGTATAAGATGTACAGGAAAATAGGTTGGAAAGAAAATGGAAGCCTATTCCATAGATTGACTACAGTAAACCTTTTCATGTTTGTGGAAATAAGTAAAATGACATTCCTGCGAACATCACAAATCCTTGAGCATGGAATTTGCAACCCATTCCCACCTCAACATTCTTGAATGGTGATAACAGCTACCATATGCATAAATTTAAAGGACAAGACTACTTTTGGGAGAGTTAATCAATTTACCCAAATAAAAGAAACATGCTATTGTTACATGACCCATTTTATCTATGTGCTGACCAGGCAATTTCTTCCTCACATCAACAGCATGGCAGAGACACCAGAGGAGATACAAGATACTTAGAGTGTAAATCCAACAGCCAAATTGCATGTGAAGCAGTGTGGGCAGGAATCTCATAGACAAGCTACTGGACAGGCAGGGAGACAGACAGGTACTCAGAGGAAAAAGACAGGCAGTGTCTGCGGCAGCCTCTCTCTTCTTTCCGCCTGACATCACTAACCCTCTCCCTCCCAAACTGGCATCCCCTCTGGGTATCTCTACCAATCCTGCCTCCTTTTTTACACAGCCCCTACCTTTCAAGATTGAATGTGGCATCTTTCTAGCTCACACCTCATAATCAGTAATACAAATATTTTTTTGGGGGGGCGGTTCTTCATGGGCAGTCAGGAACACACAGCACTGGTTGCTTAACACTGCACTCTGTGGTGGATGATCTGGACAGTGAACAAGAGTCATCTTCCTCCTCAACAAGGCAGCTCTAGGAAGGTGCATCCGCTCCCTCGTCACTGTCATTCTGGTCCCTGTGTCCATCCTGCCCTTCATCATCAAGCAGCACATCCCATGAGAAGTGGCCAGGGCCAGCATACTTTGCCAGATGGTCAATATGCACCACATTCCTCCAAGTGATGTCTGTGTGTTAGAACTTCCTCAATACTAAATGGCTCCTCTACCAGCCAGGTGCAGGTTGCTGTACACTTTACGCCTCGTCACATCCAGTGTGCTGTTGCGGAGCCTCAGTGTACTCAGTGTGCACTGAGCCTCTTGTTTGGAGGCTTTCCTGTAGTTAGGTCCACAGGAAAACGGAGCAAGCTTGCCAACATGTATTTGGTAGCCTCATGCTGTGCTGGCCTGTTAGCCATCCCTTTGTAAGGCAGCCACAGATCCCAGTCCTGCTGCACACCGTCACAATACTTGGCCAGGTCTATCACAAGGGTTTGGTTGAACCCTTCCAGCATGGACTCCAGCATGTCATCTATCCATGGCAGGAGGGTAGAGTCCTTAACAATGACCTTAGGGCCCAGTATCCATACAAAACCTTTTTTTGCCGTCCTTGTCAGCAAGGACTACAGGCAATGATCAGAAACTGTTTGACCACTCAGTGAGGCCCAAGGCAGCCATCTCCTCCATTCCCTGCATATTCTGCCACTTAGCTGGGGCCTCTCGGTATGGAGCTGAGCACTAGCAGGTGTAGCATGAGGCAGGAGACGCATGCAGAACAGGAGTGGCACTACTTCAGCCACGGGGCCCTGGCAGCTCATCTCAATAGCACAGCACAGCTGCTTCCCCACATCCAGGAGACTGTACAGCTGTTTACAGTCTTCTGTAGGCTACACAGGTGTTGGACTAGGCAAACTACATGAGGGAGCAAGGTCTCGCATGAATAGCTGCTAGCGTTGCAGGAGCTTCTCTCTGCCAGAGAAAGTGCCTCTCTCTTTTTCCCACCTGACATCACTCACCCTCTCCTGCCCAAACTGGTGTCCCCTCTGGTTACCCCTACTCTCCCCTCCTTAAAATATATATAGAAGAGTACAGCAGACAGCCCAACACATGCAGGCCATGCGGAGCAAGGTTTGGTTGTGTTGGGGAAAACTGATTGTACCACTCCTAGCAGTTATTTACAATGATACTTTAAAACAGCAAAGTAGGACATTATTTACTCATAGTTACTGATATTTATTGTTAGATAAGAAAAATAGTTTAGGATTATGTTTTGGTATCTACAGATAATGACAGCCACAGGTGATGAAACTCATTCCATCTTTTATTTTCTAAATCTTTTTGCCTTTCTAATCTGTTGTCATAGCTTTCATTGGTTTTTTTCACATTCTTTGGCTCTTTGGTACTGATTTAAGAATCACTATAGCCTTCTGATTGTTGTCCATGTTGGAAGTCAAGTAGGAGTTCTAAATAGTATTTAAGATGGAAATTGCCAGAAAGTGGTTGAAATGCACATAGAACACTTGCAGCTGTATGTGCAAACATAGTCATGTGCCACTTAAACAAACTATTTATTTGTTATTATTTTATTTTTATCCATTTTCTCAATATTTAGTATTATTAATCTCCTCTGCTGAAAACCTACAAGTAATCAAATCCGTAATCATCAAACAACATATAATTTGAAAAGTCAAATGTTACCAATGCCTTTGATTTTAAGCACCTATATCATATATGTAACCTTTTAGTATTCTATATATTGATAGGAATAGTTTTAATTCATTAAGATGCTCTTTGTATAATTTGTTTCTTAAGTTTGGTATAATTTTTGTTACTTTACGCTGAATTCGTTCTAGTTTATCAATGTCTTTTTGATAATAGGGCCACCTTGTTTGAATGCAGTATTTGAAAATGGGATTGACTAAAGATTTATACAAAGTGAGGATTGTATCCTTAGATTTATTTAAAAGAATGCCAATAAAGCCAATTTCTTTTTTTTGCCTTGTTTTTTACTTTTAAGGATTGTTTGCTAAGTTGTAAGTTATTTGATATTGTTACTCGAAAGTCAATCTAGCAATCTATACTTTTGAGTTGGGTACCATTTGAAATAGAATTTGCTTTCTTGTTTTGGTACCTTATATGAAATACTTTGCACCTGTGTTAAAATTAATTTCCCAAATTTGCTCACTTCCGACAGGTTGTCTGGATTGTTCTGCATTTTTATTACTGTTTCATTAGAGACTACAGAATTCACTATTTCATTGTCATCAGTAAATTTTATATTATATTGGCAAAACTCAGCCATGTTTTTTTTTTTTTTTTTTTTTTTTTTTTTTTTTTTTATACAATTAAAGAAAAGAACCGGTCCAAGATTGATTCCTGTGGCACCCTTTTGATTATGTTAATAAATGACAATGGTGCTCACTACCATAGAGTGGAGACTATGATACCAATGTATTGATCATCTTTTATGACATTAACATTACCTGTCATCTCATTTTCCACTATAGCTTCATATTCATGATACTTTCCTTGAGGTTTCCCAACCATCCTCATCACATGTCTAACCAGGATAAGTGCAAGCAGAGCTAAAGACAAGTATTGCACACATTTTTTTTGAATGGCTGATTCATATACAAAGCATATTCAACATTGATTTGATTGCAACGTTAATAGATGAGGGCCTCTTATAGCATAAAAATAGAAAGGAATAAATCTATCAAAGTCATTAATCAAATGTATGGAGACTGGCACAGTACTATTCTAGTTTTCTGAATGGCATCATAATGCCTTACGCTGATTATAGATCATGAAGTCTCAGTTTTGTCAATTTTCCAGGTGTTAATGACTGCATACTGTTATATGATTCAGTACTTTCCATTTCTAGAGAAGTTTAATAATGAATAGATTATCAAGTTAAGCAAGAAAGAAAGTACAGTCAACCCTCGGCTATCACGAACCCATGAAAAGCTGCTAAAATTTCATTATCGCAACCTCAGATGCCTGCTATCAAGCGCCCAGCCATGATGTCATGGGATATATGAGTGCTCATTGGCCAAAACCGCCTTCCCCAGAGAGGCCAGCCACCAGGATACGTCAGGGACAAGAAATTTTAAGGAGGTACGGCAGTTTGGTATCTGAATGCTGCCACAGAGGCGCACACTTTCTTTCTCCCTCTCACCCTTACTCACTTCCCCATCACCAAAAGCCCCTGACTGATTATTCCACCACATCTACTGAGCTTTATGATTCAGATTCCTTGTAGAGCTTATATATGCCTCAGGGACAAGAGATTTGAGAAGCTAATTACTCAAGATATTTTAATAGAAATATGGCAAGTTAGAAGTTGGCAGAGTAGTAGAAAAGATAAGGGAAGACAAAACAAATAGGGAAAGCCATGGTAGAAGAACAGCTCCATATGGGCCTAATGACAAGAAGAGGAAAAGGAAGAGAAGTGATGCCATGGGCTGTCCAAGATCCTCGTCCTCTTTTCAGTCCCCATGGCCATAAAAGTAAAGTAAGACCTATACCATTGCTCCTTCATAACACCAATGTGAGAGCTTCCCTATATGTCATCAACTCCTACAGAACATACATGGTGAGTGGCAATGTGGGAAACAGGACAGTGAATTTTTATAGTACAGTAAAGTCCTGAATCTCAATCAATTTTGTTTGAATATTTTGCATATCCGTTGCACTACCAAGGACCCACAATTCACGTATCTTATCAAATTGCATGAATCTTGACACAAGAGTCCGTGGCCTCTCTTCTCTTGCCTACATAAAACTTAATTTTTTCAGTGATGTCTACAACATCTAGTATATGATCGCCAGCGAGTCTCAGGATGTGAGGGACGGCCTGTGGAATCTACTATGACAGTGACAGTACCAGCCACCTATTAGCAGTTCAAACCCAGCATGTATTTAAGATGGTTTACTTGGCTAGGTGGATGCCATTCACCATGTTTCTCTAGGCTAATGGAAGGGCCTAGGAGGTGGGTAAGAGCGAGAATGGGAGTTAGAGACCACAATAAGGTATTGCAAAAAAAAAAAAAAAAAAAAAAAAGGAAGTGAGAAATGCCATTAAAGGAAGGGGAAAAAAACTGAACAAATACACTGTGGAGAACAAAGATAAAGTTTTACAACTCCTGGAGTTTTGTTATATAAACTGTACATATTTAATTTAATTGTTAAGTGTTAAGCATGGAAGTTAACGTAGTTGATGTAAGTTAGCTGGTCCCAATTGAATTTTTCCCCATAAGAAGTTAACTTTGTATATCAGTATTCTGAATCTCTATCAGTATTTTTGATTCCAACTATGATGAAGATTTGTGATTCTACTATACATCAGATAAACAAGTAAGAGGCATTGGTCATGGTAATGATGAATCTTTTATCTACACAGGATGTTTAGCAGCCAGCAGCATTACACCAAGTGCTAGAGAGAAGAAACATTACCTGTTCTCAGCACAGCCAGTTACATTGGTGCATCATTGCCCCGACACATGCCATCTGCTGCCAATCCACTTAACATCTGCCTGTTGGGGTGACACCTGTCATCTACCTTCCATTAGGACAATGCCAAGTCCCAGAATCTTTCTTGCCATCCACCACCATCCTAACATCACCATGGCTGCAGATAAGTTCTTCTGTTTTTTTTCACTATCCCTGCTAAGGGCAGATTTGGGCCTTCCACTCCTGGTCATCACCAAGAGCAGGGAGAAATACTAGGTAGGATTACCTTTCCTCTACTTGGTTATTAAGTTTGAATATCTTGTTGAGTTTGGTTTTATATTTATACATCAATTGAATAAACATCTGCTGAATTGATAATTACTTCTATTGTGATCTAATGCACTGAATGAGGGGATGCTGTGAACTTATCATTAAAGCCAATGACCTCACAGAATGTTTCCCCTTGTGTCTCACAATACTAGGGAGCAGTCACAGCCTGCCCTTTAAAGACTTCCTTCACCCAAAATTACATGCCACTTTTTACACACACACACACAGGTAAAATTGAAAAACTGTTTGAAAAGTATGAGGGCCTGGAAACGAGTTATGACAATGTAAAGAAAGACTGTGCCGATATGAAGAAGGAAAATGCAGCATTGAAAGAGGAAGTTAAGCTAATTAAAGTGAATTGCGAAAAATGTGGAGAATCTCTAGGAAAAGTGATGGAGAAGCAGGCTGAATGGAAAAAAAGTCAGGAAGTGGAAAGAAAGGAGGTAAATTACAAAGTTGCAAGTCTGGAAAAGGAAATCAAAGAGTCAGGGAGAAAACTTTGGGCCTTGCTGAAATTATAGATCAACAGATCATAGAAGAGAAGATAGCTGAGAAAGTGGTGAAGGTTATTAAGTCAAATGAGACATTGGTGAGGGAAACTGTAGACAAAAAGAGATGTGTGGTGATATTTGGTGTGGAGGAGGATAAGACACCGAGTAAAATGGAGAGAGAGAAAACATAAAAAGGTGATAAATAATATCATTAATGTGGTGCAGGAGGAGGAAAAGACCTAGTACAAGAAATAGAGGACTTCCATAGAATTGGAAAGTTCACAAGAGAAGGTATGAGGCCAATAAGAATCAAACTTAAGTCACAAAAGGATGTAGATGAATTGGTGGAGAAGTCATGGAGGCTAGCCCAGCAGGAAACAACAAGGAAGATTTGGTTGAGAAGAGATCTCGGTGAAAAGGAAAGAGAAATGTTAAATGAGTTGAGAAAGGAGGCTTTGAAAAAAATGAAGAGAGGACAGAAGAAGAGAAGAAAGAGTTTTTCTGGAGAATCTTGGATATGAGACTGAGGAAGTGGTTCATAACCCAGAAAAGTACAGCAAGAAAGGACTAAAGAAACTTACATATGAGCGAAATGTAATGTATTCCAACATAAATGGAGTGATATCGGGATTTTAGAACTCAACGATTACTTGAGGGACAAGAACCCAGATATTGTGGGTCTTACTGAAACAAAACTGAGAGAGGGAGAAGACCTGATGAAGGTTGGAGAAGGAAATATAACGTTTGGAAAAGAAATAGAGTAGGTAAGATGGGAGGAGGAGTGATGTTGCTGGTTAAAAAGATATAAAGGTGGATCAAGTGAAAAAGGTATGGGAAAGGCAGAAGTGCTAAAGATCAGAGCAGAAACTAATGAAGGAAAAAGAGGCACTACATAGTGGTGTACGTACCACCTAAGACAAATGCATGGTCAGTACAGGAATATGAAGAAATGATAAGTGATACAGGAACATGTCTGGAAGAAATGTTGGGTGGCTGTGAACGAACTATAATGATGGGAGATTTTAATTGTAAAGAGGTGTGTTGGGAGGACTGGTCAATGGAAGGATCAGAGACAACATGGGGAAATACACTATTGACACTGGCAATGGAAAATGTGTTAACTCAGTGGGTCAAAGAAGATACTAGGTTTGGAGGAGAGGGAGCATCGTCAAGACTGGACTTGGTCTTTAGTACAGAGCCAATGGTCATTGAGGAGATGAGGGTGGAGTGCCCTTTAGCAAAGAGTGATCATGCAGTTTTGGAGTTCAAGGTGATAGACGAAGAGAAATCTAGAAGAAATGAAGAATATAAAGTGGGAAGATGGAATTATGCCAAGACAGATTTTGGAAACCTAAAGAAATTCTTTCAAGAGACAAATTGGATGAAATTCAAGAGTGCTAAGGAGCAAATGAAAAGTGGAAGGAATTTATAAAAATATACAAAGAAGGTGAGAAAAATTTGTACCAATAAGACAACATAGAGAAGTTGGAAAGCAGGACTGGTTTAACGATAGATGTGAAAAGGCTAGAACAAGAAAAGAGGATGCATGGAAGAGGTGGAGAAGGAAAAGACGGATTAAGCAGTGGGAAAGTTACAAAAGAGCAAGAAATGAATATGTGTTGATTAGAAGAGAAGAAAGAAAGAAACAAGAAAAGGATATAATTGATAAATGTAAAGACCAACCAAGGCTTTTTACAGACATGTGAACAACAACATCAAAAATAGAGAAAGTATTGAAAGTTTAGAAGTAAATGGAGTATACAGTGAAGATCCCAGGGAAATGGCAGAGGCTATGAATGGATGCTTTCGGAAGGTATTCACAAAGGAGACTGCTTTTGACAAACCACTGGTAATGGAACAGAAAGGGATTATGAAGGAGTTTCAAGTAACTGTGGAGGAGATCAAGAACATGATGGGGAGTTTAGAAGTGAGAAAAGCTGTGGGACCTGATGGGGTATCAGGATGGATTTTAAGAGAATGCAGGGAGCAATTGGCAGAAAAAGTTTGTGAAGTAATTGATGCCTCATTAAGGGAAGGTGTAGTGCCCCAAGACTGGAAAAGAGCTAACATTGTCCCAATCTATAAATCAGGTAACAAGAGAGACCCATTGAACTATAGACCAGTGTCACTTACAAGTGTGGTAGCTAAGATGTGTGAGAGGGTGGTGAAGACTAGATGGACAGACTTCTTGGAGAAAAATGACATACTTTGTGAGTGTCAATTTGGTTTTAGGAAAGGGCGTTCATGCACGACAAACCTGATATGTTACTATTCGAGGGTGATAGATGTAATACAGGAAAGAGATGGTTGGGCTGATGGAATATATCTGGATTTAAAAAAGGCCTTTGATAAGGTACCACACCAGAGACTGATCTGGAAACTTGAAATGGTAGGAGGAGTGCATGGCAGTTTACTAAAATGGATGGAAGACTTTTGGTAGGAAGAGAAATGAGAACAATAATTAAGGACAGACCATCAGAATGGGGATTGGTGGAGAGTGGAGTTCCACAGGGATCAGTGTTGGCACCAGTAATGTTCGCAGTCTACATAAATGACATGGTGGATGGGGTGTCCAGTTATGTGAGCCTATTTGCAGACGATGCAAAATTGTTAAGAAAAGTGAGATGTGACAAAGATTGCGAACTACTCCAGGAAGACTTGGACAGAATATGGAAATGGAGCTGTACATGGCAAATGGAGTTCAACACGACAAAATGCAAGAAAATAGAGTTTGGCAAGAGTGAAAGAAGAATCAGGAGTATGTACAAGATAGGAAATGAAGACATAAAACCAGTCATGAAGAAAAAGACCTTGGGGTGACAATTACCAATGACCTATCGCCAGAGAGACATATAAACAAAATAATTGGAGAAGTATTGAACTTATTGAGGAACATAAGAGTGGCGTTCGTATATCTAGATGAAGAAATGATGAAGAAAATAATTACTGCAATGATAAGACCGAGGCTTGAATATGCAACAATACAGTGGGCTCCGAACTTAAAGAAACACATAAGGAAACTAGAGAAAGTACAGAGGGCTGCAACGAAAATGGTGCCTGACTTAAGAGATTTGACTTATGAAGACAGACTGAAAAGAATGCAACTTCCAACCCTGGAAAACAGAAGAGAAAGGGAGACCTGATAGCAATATACAGAGTGATGATTGGCATGGAAAAATGGATAGGGAAGATCTGTGTATGTGGAATGGAAGAATGTCGAGAGGGCATGGGAAAAAACTAAAAATGGCCACTTATAGGAGAGATGTGAAAAAATATAGCTTCCCTCATAGAAGGGTGGAAGCATGGAATAGTTTAGACGTGGAAGTGGTCAACGCAAGGAATATTCATGATTTTAAGAAAAAGCTGGACATTAATAGATATGGAGACGGGACAACACGAGCATAGCTCTTTTCCCGTATGTTACAATTAGGTAAATACAATTAGGTAAATACACACACATGGACTCCACTGAGAGAGAGGATAACTGTCTCTATCTGCTCAGAAGAAGGACGAGGTTGTACTGTATAAGTAATTAAATGATATGACCATAAGCACTATTTCATACAAAAGTTACGTTAAATCTTATGGGAGCAGGGAGTTCCTAACCTGCTCAGAAGAAGGCCGAGGTTGTACTGTGGGAATTTGCCCAAGTGATCTCTCACAGGTTAAAATTATTAGCAGTCATCACAATAGGATTGGTGCGGAGTAATTATAGAGAATTTGATTGACATTACACACAAGACCACACCACTGAAAGACTTTTCTGAAGAGCTCAGTTCTCCCCAAACTCACTGGAGTGAAAGATTCGTTAAAACTTCTGATTACAAAGCAAGTAAATTTGATGTGTTTTAATTCATGCCCTAGCTACTATCTCTTCCTCTGGGATGCATCTGTCTGCCTGTATGTCTCATGATCATGAGTGTCGCTACACTTACAGCTATGATCTTAATAACTAAAAACTTAATATTATTATCTCCCATACTACATATCTTCATGCAATTCTCATCCTTCTCTCTGTAACTTCATCTCAAGTTTCCTTTTTGACCATTCAATTGCTGCTGTGGTAGACAGTCACTGTTTCTAAGTTTATTAACAGTGGTGTTCCTCAGGATTCTGCCCTGCCACTCACACTATTCCTGTTATTCATCATTGATCTTCTAAACCAAACTTCTTGTCCTATCCACTCCACTAACAATATTCCCCCACTGCACTTTTCCATGTCTTTTTTATAGATGACAAACACGTCAGGAAGTAATCAGATTAAGCAGGGAAACTACAGAATGCCTGACTTCTTATCTCTCTTAAAATATCTGACTACAGTAGACCAAACTTACTAGTGCCTCAAAAATCAATTCCTCCATCTAGTAACTTAAACAACTTACCTGATAACTATCCCATCTTCTTCAATGACACTATCTGTCCCTCCTCTACTACTCTGTACACTGACCATCATGGGTCTGTCCTCTACCTTTAATTTAAACTGGAAACTTCACATTTCATCTCTAGCTAAAACAGCTTTTATGAAATTAGGTGTTCTGAGGCATTTCCATCAATTTTTCTCATCTCCCAACTGCTAACTTGGTACAGGGACCTTATCCATCCATATATGGAGTATACTTCACATGTATGGTGGGGGGAGGGGATTCCACTCAAACATTTATTTTAAACAGAGTAGACTCAAAATCTTTTCATCTTGTGGACTCTCCTCCAACTGACTTGTCTTCAGCATCTTTCTCATCCTCTCATTGTTGCATCCCTTGTTATCTTCGAGTGCTATTTTCATGCTAATGTCTCTTTTGGTCTTGCTAACTGCATGTTTTCCCTCCTCCTTTTCTTTTTTCTCACATCCCTGTTCTGTCCACATCTTCAATGGAAGAGTTAGCCAGTATTTTCACTCATTCATCCCTTTCTTTGGTAAACTCTGATATTCCATGCCTATTTCTGTATTTCCATCATTGTATGACTTCAACTCATTTGAGAGGGAGGTTTCTAGATACTTAAGCTTTGGCTTTGGCTAATGCTTTTGTTTTTAGAGCCTGGCACCTAAATGGGCTTTTTAATTGAACTTCTATTGCTTTTGTTGGTGCTGTTCCTAAAAAAAAAAAAGATGTGCATTGCCAGAAATTTCCATGAATAGAAGAGTGGTTACCATGCAAAATTGCCATAAATAGAAGTGTAGTTACCATGCAAAATTGCCATAAATGGAGGCATGGTTACCATGCAAATTTGAATCTTGGTTTTTCTCCTCTCAGACCTCATAACATCAAATAAGGATTGCAAAATTATATATCTATACTTTGCAAAGTTTTTATTCTCTCCTTTGCATGCATTTTACAGTCCACAGCCCTGTAGTGTGTGTGTAATAAGTAAGTACATACAGTGGAAAATTGGTTACTGAATGCTTCCGTTTTCAAACAAAATTTTTAATTCCTAATTGCTTAGGCTACCTTACCATGATTCAGACTGGAAGTTACTAATTTAAGTATCAAAAGGCAAAGCAAAAGCTGCAGTTTATTACTAATATATACTTTCTATAAACATATTCTTTGTTTTTTATTTATTTGGAGACAGAGTGTAAGATTAATTCAATCTTTGAAATATGTAAGTTAAATATGATCCTGTTCAAGAGATTCTATGAACATAAAAAGTTTTGGTGGTCAGGAGTAATCCTGAGATCAGTGAAGAAGTTGAAAAGTAGAAATTTGTGGAAAGGAATGGCAGTTACTTATTACCAAGAGAGAGATCTCATGAAGTTAGAACAATCACAGAACAGTATAGGTAGGTGGAGTTTAGGGGTCCCAAACAATACAGCAGTAGAGATAATCAGAGGTGAAATGAGATGGAGTTCATTGAGGGAAAGGATAGTGAAAGTGAAACAAAATTTTCTAAAGAAGATAAAGGGTCTCAGTAAAAATGGTGGCATAAGATACTGTGTATAGAGAAACTCATTTTGGAAGTAAAGAAATGGAACAGTGGAAAAGAAGGGAGAACATAGAGGAAGAATGGCAGATGTTAGGTAGCAAATTCGCGACGATGAAAATAAAAATATAGAAGAAAATGGCAGGACCAGATGGATATCAGGAATGGAGAGCGAGTTCACACTTATAAGGTATAGGAGGAAAGAGAAATTGGAGGCAATTCACTGGTATGTAGGAGACTTGGGGAGTAGATTGTGAGTTAGAGCAAGGACAGGAAAACTAGAGTTTAATGTTAAAGCAAGGAGCATGTACCAGCAGGACCAAGAATGTAACTTATATATATATTATATTATATATATATATATATATATATATATATATATATATATATATATATATATATATATATATATATACAGGCAACCCCTGATTAATGAACATTCACATAAAAAAATTTTGCTACAACAAATATTTCCCTTTACTACCATTTGCTCATATAACGAACACCAAACTCACTTTAACAAAATTTTATCCAGGTACTTTTTTCCAAGTTTGTAAGCCCTGCTGTATCACACAAGCCGACAGGCTTTAGAATACACCAGCGCCTCTCGTGGACAAAATGCACATCACTTACTCCCCTACCCTTCCCCGCTCATAGAGGTTCAAAACAATAACAGCGTCCAGCAGCAGCTCATCTTCCCTCACTCAACATGCAACCAAAACACCCTGCAACCAGCCCTGCAATGTTGCCTAGCATCGCTAAGAAGACCAGGAAATCTCTTACTCTTGAAGTGAAGCTGGATATTATTCACAGCCATGAGGGGTGAGAAAACTAATAGCATTGCTTGCCACCATGGCTTGACTCCATCTACTGTCGCTACTATTTTCAAGTCAGCAGACTCTATTAACCCATTCAGTGCTCCGGACCACGTTCGTGGCTTTGAGGGAAATGCCTCCTGTCCACGATCGTGGTCCCATATTTGACGAGTCACAGAATTAAACTGCGCGCCTCCTGGTTGCTGCTAGTTGCCAGATGACATTCTCCCATCCTCTCTCGACTCATGGGATGCGTCATCAGTTGCGTGATAAGAAAAATATAGTCACAATGGCAGTAGAGTATCAGATGCCCCTTTTTTCACAATTATTATTATTTCACGATGTTGCTAGTGGCTATTTGTGCATTTATTTAAAGAAATAACAAGAGTAATGATCAAATCTTGTTGTTAGAGAGCAGATATTCCAGATATTATTCATTTATTGGTAGTATATTGCGTATTTCGTATATTACCATATATGGGCATGCGTATCCTCGCTCATGATAGTATGTACATCAAGAAAACACTAAAAAGGTATTTTATATTATTTGTGTGGGCATAATGTATGCACAGGAGTGAAAATAATTACCCTAGCACATTCTGGAGCAGTTCTGAGCAACTGCAGTTCAAATCAGGCAGAAAATTCTGTGTAATTTAGTGAAAATACATGCACAAGTTGCGGCGGAAAATAACCACCCGCTATGATAGCAATACTCAACAGTGCACAACATACCACCTGAAAGCCAACTCCCTATTATTATTGCACCACTTTCCAGGGTGAGTAAAGACCTAAATTTTTTTACAGTAGATGCGTAACACTCTATCATGAATGAGAATATTTATTTTTTTCAATTTTGCAAACCTCGATTTTTCGGCAGAATTTGCGTCTCACAGACATGACCCAAAAACCTATTTGCACCCTGAAAGGGTTAAGAAGGCTGGTGAGACCGTATCTTCCTTGCAAGCTAAAAGAACCATGCGAACTCATGACTCTGCAAAGGATAAAATGGAAAGCCTTGTGGAAATGTGGTACACAAGTTTTGTAAGCAGTACAATGATGCGCCTTTTGTTTACATTCCACAGGTTACCGACTAATGTCTTTCCTGCTCCTCTCTCCCTCCCTTCATAAATTTAAGATCATCAATATTAAAAAGTTACTTACACACCTACATTAGTGTACATTATAATGACTTAGTCTTAAATTAAACTGCTTAAATGTTTAACTTCATAATTTTTACTTTCAATAAACCTTTTACTGTACTATGATGCACTCTCGCTTTGTTTACTCTCAATGGAAGTTCAGTTAGGGGTCAAACTTGTTATAATTGGTTCGGTAAACGAAGTTTCACTTAACGAAGGTTTTTTTAGGAACGTAATCCCTTCATTAAGCGGGGGTTACCTATATTTACTGTATGTCTGTGTATATATATATATATATATATATATATATATATATATATATATATATATATATATATATGAGAGAGAGAGAGAGAGAGAGAGAGAGAGAGAGAGAGAGAGAGAATTAATTAATTAATTAATTGTTTATTGACAAAAATTGAATACATTCTCAAAAACTATTAGGTAATTAGACAAAACTTATTAGAAAGCAATAGTAATAAAAACAATAACTTTTGCACTTCCTGTCCAGATAAAACTCAAAATACTCAAAAATACTTAAAAAATTCTCCCTCTACAAAATAAACTTATATAAACACCGGACATGTGAACATATAAAAAAAATGGAACGATCTCCAAAACAACGAGATGAATCTCTCTGAACTTATGTTTACGAAAAATCCATAAAAACACAAATACGTTAAAAGCTCTGCAATACAAAATATAAAAGAACATAACTTTGAAACCTCTACTAAATTAAACTCAAGCCTAAAATAATGATCTCATACTTAAAACATCACAAAACAAAAATCCATAAAGACACACATACGTTAAAAATGCTGCAATACACAATATAAAGAACAAAACTTTGAAACATCTACTAACTTTAAATTCAGCCTGAAATAATTATCTCATACTTAAAGCATCACAAAAACACAAATCATATTGCATAAAAAACTCTTCTTTCAGAAAGTACATGCCAAAAAATCCTCTTATAATTGTGTATACTAATACATTTTTAATACATGGTATATATAACTACACAAGCTTTTTATTCCGTCTTTTCTCTCCATCATTGCATTTAAGCTGGTAAAATTTAGCATATTGTACCTAGCTCTTAAGTCTCTTGATAAAGGACATTCTGTGAGAACATGTGATTCATCTTGCACAGCATTCATGTTACACGAGCATAGCCGCAGTTCCTCCTTCCTGTCTCGATCTTCAGATCATGAGACATTAATCGGAGCCTGGTTAATGCCTGTCTGGTATAATCAGGAATGAAATCAGTGCTAGTATATACCGGATGTACAGATAGAAATGAATTAATTACATTCCTATATGTCATGTACTTGAAGGCTGTCGGAGGTTTCCCATAAACTCTCCTCTTTACATCGTCCAGCGTGATTGCATTACACGGACTCTGTAGGCTTTGTGACAGGAACCAGTACCAGTATTGGCCTCTCTGCATAATTCATAAACCATATTGAGAGAGAGAGAGAGAGAGAGAGAGAGAGAGAGAGAGAGAGAGAGAGAGAGAGAGAGAGATTGATTGAACACTATAGTAAAGTGCTGTAGGTATGAGCAAGAGAGACCTAGACTCATGGAGGCAATTGTGAGAATTATTATTACAGTCGCAGAATAAGAGGAAGCAGACAAAGGGATTCTCACTGTCATGGTAGTAAGAAGAAAGGGAAAAGATAGTAAAAGAGATGAAAAAATTTCTTCTGAAAAATTTCTTGTGCAGGTCTGGGAAATATGTTAGATGGGCTAAAAGTTAGGAGACATGTTGATTTTGTGTTCTGCTTTGTTCCTCACACAAGCTGAGAAGGATGAATGGCACCAGGGGATCTACCAAACAAACCAAAGCTGAAAAGACCATAAAAAGGAGGTTTGGCTCTCTCCATGACCTCCAGTACCATCAACTACTGCAAAACTGCATTTTGCTCTTTTCCAGCAGCAAGATTTGTCTTTCTCTTTTTCTCTCTCTCTCTCTCTCTGTGGCTTGCCGCAAGGAGCAATTTGGGCTCTATATTGTCTTTGTTATACATTAATAACATCCCTCATTCTACAGACAAACTTAATTTTCTTTTATTTGCAGATAACATAACAATTTTCATTCAGGGCCAGGATATATATTTCATTCATAGTAATATATCAAATATTGAATTAAATAAAGTTGCTGATTGGATCAAAAGTAACAAACTAATGCTAAATATTTCTAAAACACATGTTTTGGTATCAATTTCTTTAATGACACAAACACCTAACATTGATGATGCTTCATTCCAGCAAGTTGAAATCTGCAAATTCTTAGGCATTCTAATTGACAATGAACTGAAATTTAAAGACAATTTAAATGAAGTAATTATGAAATTAAATAAACTATTAGGTGTATAGTATACAAAGTAAGAGACAACCTCATAATTGATTGTTTACAAAATATTTACATGTCATTAGCATACCTACACTTCTTATATGGTTCAGTTACATGGGAGGATCCATTGATACTACAGTATTCTTGAAAATCTTTTTATCACACAAGAAAATCTTAAAGAGTTATGTCACACAGCCATCACTACACCCACACTAACACCATGTTCAAGCACTTCATCTTGCTAAAACTCTGTGATATCACTGACCTCCAAACAAATCTATTTATATACAAATCATTATACAGTAAGCCCCCGCACTTGGCGAATTAATTAGTCTGGTGAAATTACCACCAAATGTGAATTTTGCCAAACACGAGTTCTTTATACCATATAAATTGCCTAAAAAATGTCTCAATTAGTCTTTGGTCATTGCCAAAGTCCCTCTTTTGATCCCTAAAACACCATCTTTCGAGATGAAATAAAGTCTTTTGCCTTCACATATTAGAACACATGTACAAAACAGACCAATAAACAAGCATTTGTGATGCTTTCCTCATCTGTACTCCCATTTTTCCATCCGTTTTCCTCACCCACTTTTGTCCTTGCTGCCACCACCATTGTTCTTACCCCCGCCTGTACCAATTGTTGCACTGGTAGAGGCCATGTTGGCGGTAAATTGCCAGAATTCGTTTTCACGCTAGCAGAACAGAGGGTAACACAACAAAATGGCTGAAGGGGATTCACACTGTGTTCTGATAGGTTTAGAGAGAGGTCTGACGTCACAGGGGAGCAGCGTGGTTTGCCGTGCAGCCGCCAGGGACCGCCAAGTTTGAATTCAAATTGCCAAGTGTGCACTCGGTAGTCCGTGGCCACCCTACCGCCAAAAGTGAATTTTGCCAAACTGAGATTCGCCAAGTGCGGGGTCTTACTGTATATTGTTATAAAGCCATTCACTCAATATCTTCAACACAAAGCCAAGTCTCTTTCTGCCTCTGGCAGTAGTAGAGTGAGGTTGTGCTGTCTTGCTCTGTGACAGGCCTCTGGATGTACATGACTTGGGTGGTAAGTAGTGCTTCATTTGTCACACTATGTCAAAATCTAAGGATTTAATGAGTGAGACAGTTGCTCAGATGATTGGTCTAAAGAAAGGAAGGCATACAATTACCAAAATTCACAATTTGACTGTCGTGGGGCAAATGAGCGTACACAAATTTTCATGAAGGAAGTGATCAAATACCACAGAAGAAACCTTGCCCTAGTAGATCATGCAAGATTTCAAACCATGCTATAAACATACTGAAATTATATAGTATAGTCAGCATCTACAAGTACAGCATATTTGTAGCACAATTTGAATTCTTGTGTGGTCTGCCAGAGAGAGGTTTCTTCTGTGGTATTTGATCACTTCCTTCTACATGAAATTTGTGTATGTACTTCTACACACTCGTCATACACGCCAGTCAAATCACAAATTTCGGTAATTGTATGGCCTCTTTTCTTTCGACCAATAATTTGAGCAATTGCCTCACTTGTTAAATACTAATTAAATTCTGCCATAGTGTGACAAATAAAGTGCTACTAACCACCCAAGTTATATAACTCCAGAAATATATCATGGAGCAAAACAACACAAACAACCTCACTATACTACTGCCAGAAGCAGATTGACAGTTGGCTTTGTGTTTGGCCTTAAGCGGGAAAGATTCTCAGAAGTCGTGGAATGGTCACATATTTTTGTCTAGTACTGTAAACAAGTTTTGAATGATAGGCCTAACATCTGACTTCTTTGCCATAATCAATTGTGTATTTTGTTTCAGGTCTTTATAAGGGCTTCAGCTCACCAGACCAAGCCTGTATCATGTATGTATAATTATATACAATATTACTATGCATAAAATAATCGACCAATAAATGTATCAGTCTCAGTAAATATATCAGTATCCTTTCCCATCTCCTCTCTCTCTCTCTCTCTCTACACCTCTTCCCCCTATGGATAAGTAAATGGTCACAGCATTATGGAAACTGAGAGGCTTGATTACATAAGTGATGATGGCAGTTTAAAGACTGAGTAGATAAACAAGAAAAATTAAATAGATAAATGAGAACCTGAGAGGCTTCACTATATAACTTATTGTGGAAGTGTAAGGATTGAACAGACAAATAACAAAAAATAAAAAATAAATGGGAATACATAACACTATAAATATAAAATATTATAAATACTCTTCCTCACTAGATAGACAGATATACATAAATAAACACATACATAAGTGAAGAGAAATCATCATCGAAACATACACACTTAAATAAAGAGATTCATCAAATCAAAGATGATAAACACAATCTTGCTGTCTTGAGTCACCTCCATTGGGAAGTTGGTTTAACCTGTGTGGTATCAAGAAACAAGAAATGACGAAAAAAATAAAAATAAATAAATAACTAAATAAATAAATAATAATAATAATAATAATAATAATAATAATAATAATAATAATAATAATAATAATAATAATGAGTAAATAAATAAATAATTAAATACTACTACTACTACTTATAATAATATGAAGTAAAGGAAATCTGAAAGTCGCTGCATACAAGTTGTACAACTAATAGAAATTGTCAGGATGTCCTGAATTAAGCTACAACTCAAAGAGCAGAATACCTAAATATTCCCTCTTCTTTGTATCAGAAGAATGGGGCAACAATTAAATCATCATAGCATCACCCAATGATATACATACAAAGATCACATAAAAATCTATTTTCATTCCAAAGATTTCATTAACGTTATACTGGCTTCATTTGGAAGTACCATAGTATTTGGTGGGATACAGGATGCACCTTTATCCCAAAATTTTGGGTAAAAAAAACATCCTGCGTATAATATGCTAAGTTGAGACCTCCCATAGGCTAATCTTCTCTATGATGCTCACTAACCTAGCTTACAATCAGTATTTCTATCTACATTAACTGCATGCATCATTATTTTATTGCTGGTATTATCATGACCACTATTATTACTTTAAAATCAAATTATCGTTAAAATGAAACCAATCTAACCTGTGAGGCTGTGACGCATGGCTATAAATATTAGCCGAGCAGAACTGTGATCCATGATCATGACAAAACACATCACTGTTATGGCAGCAGCAGGAGTAAGATCAAGCGACACAGTTTCCTGCAAACTACAAGTGGTAAATTATGCTAAAGAGCATAGCAATAGAGCAGCAGCAAAGGCTTTTGGGTCACCACCTACAAAAACAAAAAAATCATATTTGTCTGGTGACAGCAAGAAGACCAATTGAAGACCACAAGGAAAGGTAAACATAATCTTCGTTGCTCAGCCCCACATTGGCCAGAACTTCAGGATGATATAAAAACATGGATAGTGTTTATTGCTTGTCTGCATTGTCAACTTACTTTTGCAGCATAACCAGACATATTGTTACTAGACACTTTGTTGCCAGACAATTCGTCAAACAGACATATCACTGCAGGATGATTCACCGAATGGATGTTTTGTCAGACAGCCTGTTCGTCGAATGGATGTCTTGTTGAAAAAGTGTTAAACAGTCAACCAGATACAGGAGATCCTCGCAATTTGACGGAATTAGGGCGGTTTTTCATGAGTCGAATTAGTGTTTATTTGAATCATGAAGCAATTTTTCCCATAAGATACTTAGAAATAGGGGGGATAGGGACCAACCTCCAGCCTAGACCACCAAAACATCACTATAATCTGTAAAAAACACTAACTTAGACTAAATCAGTACTATTAAAGGCTTCACTTATATTTAACTTTTTTTATTAAACACATTAGGGTGCTGTACAGTACATTTTTTAAAAATAAAAACACTTGCATGATGCAGCGGTCTCGTGGTACTTGTCCCTGTTCTTCCAAATTGTTGATACTGTTGATCTAGGGATGCCCATTTGCGCTGCAACGACACTGTGAGCTATACCTGTCTCAAACTTTCTTATAAGCTCAAGCTTATCTTTGAAAGGCAGGAAATTGTGCTTCTTAGGGCTGGGGCTGAAGGTGGCTTTGCACGGCATGGTCAAAGCGGTGTGGAGGCAGCAGGTGGAACGGCGGAGCGTGGCCTGCCCGGACAACGGCTGGGGCGAGAGCGAGGCAGAGGAAGCTAGCTGGCAGCGAATTTGGGATGGCGACGGATTTGACTGGCTGGGTGGCGCGCGAGATATGAATGTCAAATTGGCGAGTCAGTCGATCGAACCTTGAGGATTGGGCATTAATTAACTGAGTTCGAATTGACAATAATTCAAACTGCGAACGGTCGACTTACGAGGATCCCTTGTATTTACGTCAACTATACTTTTTACTTACTCAATTTATGATTACAACTTTACAGAAATTTCAATAGTGCTCTCATTAATCATGCCTTCTCTTCTCAGACAATGTGAAACCTGTCGTGGCAGGTTTGCCCCTCAGTATTTCAGGAATTCTTCTGCCTGCAGGTTGTGTCACCTCCAGAGTAGGATGGAGAGACTCAACGACAAATATGAGGAGAAGTGCAAGCAGTATGACGACACCGTGCAGCAGCTTGAAACTCTCAAAGAGTTTGTCATCTCTAATACAGGTTGCATCTCCACAGACACTGTTCCTGCCATTCCTGACAGACCCATCTCTGCCACTCCAGGGGCTCCTACCCGCCACCATACTGTGCCTGCAGAGACGCCATTCACTTTAGTCAGGAACCGTGCTACCACCACTAATGTAAAGAAATTTTTGCCCATTTCAACCCACAATAGATACCAGATACTAGCTGAAGAGGAGGAAGACGCGCAAGAAACGAGACTGATTGGGGATTCGACAGTCCGCGGTCAGCTCTCCGAGTTCTGTGGCAGGGCTCATAAATCAAGTAAGCGTCTATGCATGCCCGGTGGACGCTTAGACAACATCACGGCAGCATGTGATGAGGCAGCTTGTGGATCTACAGACAATACCCTCTGGCACTAATGACATTGAAAATACCAGGTCCGAAGAGCTCATGGATAAATACAAGAGGATGATACAGCGGTATAAAACTAAATCTAATAATATTATTGTTTCAGGCATCCTGCCCCAGACCAGAGCACCGAATGTCTTTTACAACAGAGCCTTCAGCACAAACAGCCGTCTCCATTCTCTCTATGCAGAGGAAGGAGTAGATTTTATAAATCTTTGGGATGACTTCTATAACAAACCGTCTCTATTTCAGCCGGATGGTTTACACCTACATGGAGTTGGAGCAGCACAACTTGGCAGGCTCCTTAATAATAAAGTTTCCAGTTTCAGATAAAAAAACGACCAGCACGAACGTGTAGCTCCAGATTCTTAGTTGACTCTTCACGCGACCCAACCTCCATGTGCAACACTGTAAAAGCTTGTCTAATCAACGCTCGCAGCCTAAGAAATAAATTTTCAGATCTAGAAACCCTGGCAGCTTTGGAAAATTATCATATTATTGGTATTACAGTCTTGGCTCAACTCTGCATTTTGAGACTTTCTTGCTGAATATAACCTGCCAGGCTATGACATGTTCAGCTGCGAGAAACAAGATAGAATAGGAGGCGGTGTATTGCTCTATGTTAAAGCCAGTCTTCAGCCAACCATATTTAAAACCGATAAAATAAACAATATAGACTCAGTCTTCTTACATTTAAGAGTACATTCTAAGAAAATTGTTATTGGTCTTGTTTATAGGCCTCCGGCTCAAAATATTTCTTCTGATAAAAATTTACAAGATCAAATTACTGAAATTAGTAACAATTTTGAAACAGTCATCTGTGGAGACTTCAACTTGCCTGTCAACTCATGGGGATGTCCACTTAACTCTCGCTCTGGTCAGGACTTGTACTATAGTTTATTAGACTGTTCTCTAAAGCAACACATTCAACAACCCACACAAGGTGACAACATATCTTGTTGATCACGTTGTTGTGATAAAGAAAATCGTCACTCTGGGTCTCTCTCCCTACCTGATAGCGTGGCTGGCAGACTTCCTCACGGGAAGGCGTCAGACCGTTCGTTATCAGGGCTCTGTCTCCTCTTTCCAACAGCTCACATGTGGGGTCCCTCAGGGGACCAAGATGGGTCCTCTGTGCTTCCTCATCCTTATCAACGATGCTCTCATCCACACCCCCAACCGCTGGAAGTATGTGGACGACTGCACCTTGGGCTTACCCGTCAACAACACCAACCC
Organism: Portunus trituberculatus; assembly: GCF_017591435.1. Classification (NCBI taxonomy): domain Eukaryota; kingdom Metazoa; phylum Arthropoda; class Malacostraca; order Decapoda; family Portunidae; genus Portunus; species Portunus trituberculatus. The sequence continues at coordinate 7,343,346 of NC_059298.1, forward strand.
AGACTTCTCAGCACTTCAGTCCACTCTTAACCAACTACAGACGTGGACGGAGGACAACAAAATGACCATCAACCACACCAAAACCGTGGTGATGCACATTTGTACCTCCACAGCAGCAGTCCCCCTTCCCCAGCTATCTGTAGGCCATCACTCCCTCCAGGTGGTCCACAGCACCAAGCTTCTAGGTGTCTTGGTGGATGATCAATTATCATGGAAGGAGCATGTTTCCACCATCATCAGGTCAGCCTCATACAAGATCTATATGCTGCACCGACTCAGGTCCCTGGGTGCACTGGCAGATGAGCTGAGGGGAGTGTATCTCACCTTTATACTCCCTAAGCTCATGTGTGCCTCCCCAGCATGGTCCTCCTCCCTGAACCTCACACAACGGCAACAGCTGGAGAGGGTTCAGAAGAGGGTGTTCAGGGTCATCCTTGGGCCTGCCTACAGGTCCTACGAGGATGCCCTGACCTGCCTGAGCCTGCTGAGGCTGGCCACAAGACACCAGGAGCCTTGGAAAAATTTGGGAAGGGCTGCTGCATCATCCACGTCTCTGCCACCTGCTACCCTCAGACGTGCCTCCCCCTGTCCGCGCCACCCGACACCAGAATTGAGTGGCGCCCTTAAGAGCACCGCGCACTGACCGGTACCACCTTAGCGCAGTGCCCACTATGGTGCGAGCCATAAATAAATAAATCAATTAAATCAATAAGTTAATTCTTGGTTAAGTTAGATTCATAGTTAGGTTAAGAATTTCATTGTTTTAATGTCCCCCCTCCTGTACATTTTCAGTGTAAACTTTTTGTGGCACTGCCAAATTAATAGACCGTATATTATTATTATTATTATTAGATCTTGTTCTTTCAACAAACGACGACTTAATATCAAATGTTAATATTGGTCCTCAATTTAGTAACAGTGATCACAAGATTGTCTCCTTCAACATCAACCTTCAACTGTATAAAGACAGTGTTAGCAACGAAAAAGTTTTCATTTACAAAGGAGGAGATTACAAGAGACTAAAGTTAATTCTTGCTGCAACAGATTGGAATGCCGAACTTGGTGAAAGTAACATTGAAGAATCATGGCTCAAATTTAAATACATTTTAGAAAACCGCTGTGAAGTCATGTATTCCAATGCGTAAAAGGCGTCCATGCAAAAGGAACAAACCTAAATGGTGGACAAACCAAATTGAGTCACAACTACTAAAAAAAATCGTGCCTTCCGTAAATATCTGACATCTAAGAACGAGGGTGACAAACTTGAATATGACAGATTTCGGCGCGAATCAAAGAAGCTCATTAAACAAAGCAAGAAAAACCTTGAAATGTATATTGCAAGCGTCTCCAAATCCAATCCCAAGGAATTTTAGTTATGTTCGGAAGAAAAAAGTTATTACATCTCACATTAACCAGATCTATTTAGACAACGGTAATCTTGCCACTAAAGAAACTCAGATTGCAGACACACTAAATGATTATTTTACTTCAGTCTTTACAAAAGAAAGCATTCACACAGTCCCTGAGCCACCCCTTATATTCCATAACATAACCCCATTAAGTGTCTGCGATTTTCAAGAAGACGAAATAATTAAAGCAATTGATAAAATGAAAACTGACAAAAGTCCCGGCCCAGACTGTATCGCACTACGTGTCTTGAAAGAAGCTTAATTTCAAATATGTAAACCCCTTTCATTGCTATTCACCAAGTTACTTATGTGTGGCAAGGTTTCTAGGGATTGGAAGTTAGCAAACGTAACCCCATACATAAAAAGGCGACAAATCACTCCCATGTAACTACAGACCCATCAGCCTCACATCTGTGGTATGCAAATTAATGGAAACTGTAATTCGCAATAACTTAGTCAACTTTCTAGAAGTAAATGATTTAATCAATGACTCACAGCACGGCTTTCGAAACAGACGTTCTTGTCTGACTAATTTACTTGACTTCTTTAATGATGTTTTCACCATGTACGACGAAACAAAGGCAGTAGATGTTGTGTATCTAGATTTTCAAAAGCTTTTGACAAAGTTCCCCATAAGCGGCTACTAGGTAAATTGAAGTCACATGGTGTAGATGGAATACTTCTCAAATGGCTTGAAGACTGGCTTTCTGAGAGAAAACAGCGCGTTGTTTTAAATGGTAAATTTTCAAAATGGCGAGAAGTCTTAAGCGGTGTACCACAGGGATCTGTGCTTGGCCCGGTTCTTTTCCTTATTTATGTTAATGATATCGATGAGGGCCTCACCTGTAAAGTAAGTAAGTTTGCTGATGATACTAAAATAATGAATAAAGTAGTCACGTTCGAGGATAAAAGAAAACTACAATCAGATCTTGACCGCTTAGCCACTTGGTCAGACAAGTGGCAGATGAGCTTCAATGTATCCAAATGTAAAGTGTTGCACATTGGTATTAATAATGATCATACTAATTATTTAATGAACGGTTCCGAGCTTCTTAAGGTTGATACGGAAAAAGGCGTCATAATTACTTCAGACCTCAAGTCAAGTAAACACTGCTCGGAAGTAGTCTAAACAGCAAACAAACTGGTTGGGTTAATTGGTAGAACTTTTCAATTTAAATCAGAGGGGGTTATTCTCACATTATTTAATGCACTCGTCCAACCTCTATTTTTAATACTGTGTCCAGTTCTGGTCACCCCACTATAGGAAAGATATAGACAACCTGGAGAGAGTCCAAAGAAGTCACCAAATTGATCCCACGACTGCGAAACAAGCCTTACGAGGAGCGCTTGAGGAACTCAACTTGTTCAGTTTAGAGAAGCGGCGTATGCGAGGAGATTTGATTGAACTATTTAAAATGTTCCGGGGCTTTGATAACATAAATGTAAACAACTATCTCACCATTGACAGCTCCAACACCACTAGAAATAATGGCTACAAGATTACAGGTAAACGTTTCAGGTCAGACGAGGCAAAACATTATTTCTTCAATAGAATTGTAAATGTCTGGAACTCTCTCCCAGCACATGTTGTCCGTAGCAATACGATAGAAACTTTTAAAAAAAGGTTGGACATTCACTTCACATTAACCCCTCAAATGACGTACTTTGCGCCTTCATAAGATATCCTTTTTTTGTTTGTAGTTACTGTACTAGATAGTGTCACTTCTTCAATCTTTCCTATCACATCTTTGACTTTCTCTCTCCCTGTGGCCTCTTTTCTTCTTCCTTGAACCCTGATGTCCTTCAGCCTCTAACTTATAGCATCTGTAGTGGTAGCATAGGCACACAGACAGCCTCGTTAGGCCCAGTAGGGCTGTTGCTGTCTGTTCCTTCCTTTGTATTCCTTTGTATATATAGGCTTTTTATACTGTTAAACAGCCAACAATATAATTACTTAATTTTGTTATTAAACAAACCAGTGTTATGAAATCTAAAACTTAATAAACATATGATACAATATTTTCTAAACTTCAAGAAAACTTATTTTGAAAAAAACTATGATAAGTACAGTGGTGCATCACAATAATGGACCTCGCAGTAATGGATTTAACTCAATAACGGATTTGTCAGACACTAGCCAATTTTTTATGGGAACTGTTATGGCATTTTTTCCCCGTCCACGAATCCATAGTTCCCGAGTGGCTGCACAGACGAATACACATATGACACAACAAACAAGCCAAAAAAGGCATCCTAGATACTATTGTAAGTCATCTATGATTTACAAAACTTGTAAAAAAAGTGGAGAGTGGCAACTGCTTGCTTGTATGTGGTCACCGGCTTGATACTCATGGTGATTTGTGGTATTTAACGATCTCACAGACAAACCGTTCTCAGTAACAGGCAACCTGTCACCCCTAAAGTGTCCGTTATCATAAGGCACCACTGTAGTATAGAAAAAAAATTTCCTAAGTCTCATATATCTGGATCTATTTTTCATTTTGGTTAATGCCTTTGGAGGAAAATTGGTATAATGAGCCAAGGAATGCTTTCCTAAAATAAATCTTACAACACTGGCATTTATTCCAAAGGAGGATGTCATACACATATTTAATGAATTACTGGCTGGCTTCATTACATGAGTAAACAGATGGAGGAAAATTTCTCGTTTACTTAAAGATTACTTACTTGGGTGTTGTACATAGGGGAAAGCGAGGCCGTCGAAGTTTTGATACCTCCTTATGGAATATTAGAGAAAAGACCTTGCTAGGAATACCTTAAACAAATAATCTGTTGAAGATTAGCATCGTACATTTCAACAAATGTCAGTCATTCATCCAAATTTATCTTGCCTTATGACCAAACTCAAAAAAGAGCAAAATGATTGGGAACTAATGAAAAAACGGGCTTTATGCGGTATAATGCCTAGAAACACTAAAAAGAAATAAGCAGTTGTTAATGAATGGCTATAAAAGCTCACAGAAGACTATGCAAATGGAGATAGAGATAAACTACAGTACCTACAATCCATTGCATATAATTTGTAAGTTTTAAATCTCTTTTTAATTAAATGTAGATTATATTTCAATAGAACCAATGCTAGTCCCCAAATAAAAATGTTTAATAATTGTATTTATTGCGTCGCTTTCAACAATACAGTTATGCAACAAAATCAATTGTTCACAATGAAATGACTGTTCAACAAAAAGGCTGTTCAACTAGATATTCATTTGATGAATCATCTGGTGACAATATGTCTGTTTGGTAAACTGTCTGGAGACAAAGCGTCTGGGTACCCTTTTGCAGCAATGTTTTCTGTTTGTGTAATATGCTGATAGATTGTTTTCAATAGTATATGATTAAATACAATAAAAACTTTTCTTTCCTGAATTTGATTCGCTGAAATAGGAGGTGCGTCTTATACAGTGGAGACTCACTACTTGAACGTCTAAATAGTCAAACTTTTCAATAGCTGAACGAAAAAGTTCAACTTAATACTAAAAAAAAATACCTATTAGTCGAACATCCATCCATGTGGCTGTAAACAAAGGGTTTCTCTCTTCCCACCACCCCACGCACCCCATTGGTCCACCACAGCCAGTTTATCCTTCGCTGTCGTAAAAATAACATTGTCCTGCGCTTTTGCTCCGTTTTTTTTTTCATTTAAAAGCTTACAATGGCATGGAAGAGGCTTGTTAGTGGTGAGAATAAAACCTACAAGAAAGAATGTAGTGACAACCATCGAAAGGAAAAAGGAGATTATTGATAAATAAGAGAAAGGAGGAAGAATAACTGATCTTGCAGCTGAGTACTGTATGGCTAAATCTACAGTAACCCCATTACTGAAAAAGACAGCTCACTAAAAAAGCTGATGTGGCGATTGGTGTGAAAAGGCAATTTAAGTGACCTGCGGCAGTGGAATAAATGGAAAAATTGTTGATTGAATAAACCAAAGGCAGATGGCTGATGATTCATTGTCAGAGGGCATAATTTGTGCAAAGGCTAGGCTGCTGGATTGTGATCTTATTTCTGATACTACATCTGACTCCAATGATGATTTTAAAGTAAGTAAAGGGTAGTTTGTGAATTTCAAGAAAAGAACTGGAATTCATTCTGTTGTGAGGCACAGCAAGCCCCCAAGTCAGGAGTAAACATATGCTATATGTCACTGTGTCACCAACTCCCACGATAGATGGTGGGAGCGACCGTGATGTCACGGTGTCCGATTCCGCCACCTCTCCCATGCGCCTTACTTCTACACCTCAGGTCTCTTGCCATGTTGCGGTGAGACAACTTTTGAATGAGAGTGGTACCAGAAGAGCTTTGGAATTAACAGTTTCTACAATAATAGAGAACAAAGACAGTGATGTTCTGGGCCCTGATACGGATATAGGAGGTTCAACCACCTAGGGGGAGGACAATCCACCACCACCACCACCAGCAACTCCTATTGTGTGTATTTTAATTTTTTTTTGCAAAAATATATACAAATTAGATAACTTTGCAAACATTCTGATTGAGAGAGAGAGAGAGAGAGAGAGAGAGAGAGAGAGAGAGAGAGAGAGAGAGAGAGAGAGAGAGAGAGAGAGAGAGAGAGGATACAAGGGGCCCGTTTTCTATCACTCTAGCCAAGGCCGCTGGACCTGACTGGATGCCAGGCCACATACACCAATGATACTATCTCATTCAACCTGTGATATTTTGGTAACCATACCATCTAGAGACTTCAGTTTTTTGCATTGCAAAGAAGAAAAGTTGCTTGTGGGCAGAACACCATTTGTTCTCAATCGTTTATTGAATTTCCAAGTGTAATCAGTATGTGAATACAGGCTATTTTATGTGTTTCTCACCAAACCTTCCGAGTTAGTGCAAACTAAAAATCCCAACATCCCCGAGTTTTAGGGGTTAATTGTGATAAAATTGGCCTGTTTTTGAAAAGAAAAAAAAAAAAAAAAAAAAAAAAAAAAAAAAAAATGATCTTTATAACAAAGGAAGAGAAGTGTTTGCCAGGACACAAGCCCATGAAAGACAAGCTAACCCCGCTTGTGTGCGCCAATGCTAGCGGCGACTGCAAAATTAAACCGCTGCTTTATTCTAAACATGGGTTTGGCAATGGCTGGAATGAATTATCTGATTTATAGATATCAATAGTCGAACTTTTTAATACTCGAACGGCCATTTGGAACGAATTAAGTTCAAGTCTTGAGTCTCCACTGTATGTCCATGTATCCTATATGCTGTCAAATATGGTACTTGTCCTTTACAACAAAGGATTACTGGAGTAGAATCCTGAAAATAATCATGCCAGCTTCATTTGAATATAAACTCATAAATACAGTGACTTACTTTCTCAGTAGATTTTGCTTTGTTACTGTTGAACAAAGAGGCTTTTAAAAACTTCAGTCCTCTATCCATCTATGATTTTTCACTGGGGAGAATGGTGGTGGGATAAGCTCATCCTGGTAAAACAAAATGTAAAATCAGTGTTAAGAAAAAAAAAAAATAAATAAAATAAATAAAATAAATAAATAAACAAATAAATAAATAAATAAATAAACAAAATAAATAAATAAATATATATATATATATATATATATATATATATATATATATATATATATATATATATATATATATATATATATATATATATATATATATATATATATATATATATATATATATATATATATATATATATATATATATATATATATATATATATATATATATATATATATATATATATATATATATATATATATATATATATATATATATATATATATATATATATATATATATATATATATATATATATATATATATATATATATATATATATATATATATATATATATATATATATATATATATATATATATATATATATATATATATATATATATATATATATAATAGGTTCTGAGCAGAACAATATAAAATGCCTATACTAGAAATCTTAGTACAATATTCACAATGAGAAATGCTTACAAAATCATTGTCATATTAAAAATTCCACAACAGGAATCCTCATCATAAAAATAGTATGTGTCATAACACCATTCTATAGTTTAAATAACATGGTAAAAAAGGATTGGTCACATGATGTATTCTTTGCTTTCATTATTGTCTTTCACTCAGTATATGAAGCATTAGTCACCTACTGAAGTTTCTAGTTTTGAAGGATACATGATTTGGATTACAATTCTATTTAAAGCAATGGCAGAAAATGACTATGGCTTTTACCTGACCCTCAGAAATTATAATGATACATTTCCAAACTAACTAATTTGTTCAAATTTTTAGTGCATATAACTGAATCTGAATGATACATTTCCAAACTAACTAATTTGTTCAAATTTTTAGTGCATATAACTGAATCTAATAAATATATGCTGTAGAAATTTAAAAAAAAATCAAGATGATGATGAACTGAAGCTGGTGCTGTACAATTAGAAATATTTTCTAAAAGTTGCTGAGCCACTGTTCACACACACACACACACACAACTTATCTAATTTCACTATGCCATTGTGCCACTGCCATTATAGTTTTCACTTCCATTTGAGTGCTAAATCTAATTTTTAGAGGCCTCACACCATCGTGAGCATACTTGCCCCACCTCTGAATTTCTTCTATTTATTTCATTATTTCTTCCCTCCATCAGTCTCTACTGCTTCTATTATCTCCTTTGCTCTCTAAGTTCCTCTCTTTCTTTTAAAGTCCTAATAGTAATTTCTTTTCTTTATCAACAAATATCACAATACACATCTTATTATACTGCATACTTTATTATTTGCTCCTTTTCCTAACCACTCTTCTTTCAATTTGCTTGTAATGTTCCTGTTTATGTCGCCTCAATATTTCCTTCATATCATCAATCTCCTATTTTTCTCTTTCTTCCTTCCAACTGTGGGCTCCCTGTATCATATCTTACACTTCACTTCTCATGACTTCCACACCATATCTATTTTCTCTCTCCAGTCTATTCTTCAGTTGATAATTTTCTCTCTTTAGAGGTGTAATCTCAGCCATATATCTACTATTCTGATCTACAACTTGTCGTACCTTTTTCCTCAACTTCTTATTTTCAGCTTCCCTCTCCTTGCTCTGTTTGATCTCTCTCAATTCTCTCAAAATAATCTTTATATCTTCCCCCATCTGTATCACTGCACCAGTCAGTTCTCTCATCCTTTCTCTCAAGCTTACATAATCCTCCTCTACTTTTCAGTCTTCTATTAATCCTGCTTGCACTTTCTTCTTCATCACTGAATCTGGGGAAATTAGCTGGGCTACCCTGGATTGATTGAACATGCACCATCTTAATTCCGGCTTGTGAGTAAGAGAGTTGTTTACATTTGGAATTGAACTCACTGTAGCTCCAAGAATCTTCCTTTCATTTATCATTTTTCATCACAGTCTCTTTCATTAATTATTTTTCATCACAGTCTCTCTCTTTCTTTACTATCTATATTGGAGACATGGACTGAGCAGTTAAAACCAGCACATACAATACAAGTATTGGTAGGATCTGGAGCTGATAGACAAAAAAAAAAAAAAAAAAAAAAAAAAAAAAAAGATAAACATAAATGCCTTGAAACCTCTTTTAAATTGGATGAAGTCATAGGAATATGGAAATACAAAAGCAGATAGGGAATTCCCAAATTTACCAGAGAAAAGTATGAATGATTGAGAATAGTACTGGTAAACTCTTGCATTAGAGAGGTTGACAAAATAGGACAGAATAAGAGTGAGAGGAAGAAGAAAGCCTTGTGCAGTAAGGCCATGGAAGGAGGTGAGGTATGCAGTTAGCAAGATCAGAAGAGGAGTTGGTATGAAAATAGTGGTAGAAGACAGCAAGATATGCAACACTGCACCAGTGAGAAAAAGGCTGAAGACATTCAGTCAGAGGGAGTTGATAACATAAAAAGCCTTTGATTTCACCTTATCTAATAAAACTGTGAGTGGAACCCCACTACATATGAAGACTACTTCATACAAAGGCATATAAGGCCCTTGTATAGAGTTAGCAGTTGAGAAAAACTGGCAGAGATGTCTCAGAACACATCATAACTTCATAAAAGCTGTTTTAGCAAGAAATGAGATGTGAAGTTTCCAGTTTAGATTATAAGTAAAGGCCAGACCAAGGATATTCAGTATAGAAGAGAGGGTAAATTGAGTGTAGGAAGGGAAGCAAAGCTGCATTTTAATATGGATAAAAATAAGAACGTACGAAAAGAGGGAAGCTGTAAGAGGATGTCAGGCCTACACCTAGCAAATATATTTTGTTCTCAAATTAAAGTTTCTTTCGCCAAGTGCGCATAAAATCGGAAATTTTGAGCATTGTACAAGTGAAGAAAACAAAGCGAAAACAAAGCAAGGGTACACATACAGCTGGAAATGCATTAACTGAGGTGCGCACTAAAAGAGGACCTCTGTAACATATGTACATCCTTTATCATTCATTGTTTCCAACAAGCTAAACTAATGAAGTCATGCCTTTTAAAGTTCTGAGAGATTCAACTGTGTACAACATAGAATATTGTTGACTTCTATTTAATATGATAAGTGTACTTACGTATAGCTCCTCCTTCATGTTGAGTTCTTGGCATGCAGCCATCAGAGCTCTTTGGGCATGTTTAAATTTATCTTCTTCGTTGCTTCTACACAAAATTCTAAAGGTTCTCTCCTGGAAACTGAAACATTGAAGATAATAGTAAGTCAATTTAATATAAAGACCATGTAACACAGTTAGAACCTAAAAAAGTATGTTTGTTTGGTTCAATTGATAGAATCTAAATGTCTGCTTTGGTGCAATCATCATAATCATGAAAAATAGTCCAGATATATAGATGCTTTATTTTATAAATTACATTACATAGATTAACCCCTAACTGGCAAGGTGATGCACCAGTACACAACTTAAGGAAAGGATAAATAACACAAATGTGCATGAGGACATTTTCCCCCGTTCAATCAAATACAAGAGGATGATAATGGGAAATCTTCAGAACTAACCCACCAGATGCCACTGATGTTACATGTCCCCTTGTGACATGAGCTAAAATATAAAATAAAGATGCTGCGAGTAGCTGTGGTGGCGAGTGGACGTGTTGTGTGTGCGCTCCGTTTCTGGCTGTGGTTTTTATAGTTAGCGAGTGGTGTTTGTGCTTGGTGTCTGTGTGTGGTGCTTTTGAGTGTTAGTGAAGTGAAAGTGTGTACTGCAAGTGTTAGATTAGAGTGAAATAGTGGTTAGAATCAGTGTTTGTGAGTTAAAAGTATTTTTGTAGAGCGAGGAGACTAGGCTTGTAACCGTCAAGTTGACCTTGAAAGAGGATTAGTTGACCTCACTTAGGCCCTCCCACCACCGCGGTTCCCCCCACCCCGCCGTCACCTAGTATTTTTATTTGTTTGTGAGTTAACATATTGTAAATTAGTATGGCGGTAGCTACTGAGGTATATCAGAGTGTGATTGAGTGCGTGAAAGAGAGTGTTGAGGTGGGATTGGGAGAGTTTGTTGTGTGTGAGATGTGTGGGCACGACAGGAAGGTCGTTGACTTTTCTGAGTGTATGGTGTGTAGGCTCAAGAGCGAGAATTTAGTTCTTTCTCTTGAGCACCGAGAATTGCGAGAGGAAATCAGAAAGCTAAGTGAGGGGAAAAGTGCGAACGAAGTTCTCATCTTTGAATTGAAGGAGGAGGTTAAGAGGCTTGGGGAGGCAGTGGAAAAAATTAGGCAGGAGATCAGTGTTAGGCCGAAGGTTGGACCTTCTGAGGGCGACAGGGTGGCTTGGCCCTCTGTCGGGAAGAGCAGAGTGGGGAAGAGGGAGCAGGCGAGCCAGACTGGGAAAGATAGTAGTCAGGATAGGCAGAGATGGCAGGTTGCGAGGGGAAGGAAAGCGGAGGCAGTTAGGGAGGATAGGACTAAACCTGTTGAGTGTGAAAATAGGTTCGGTTTGTTGGAGGGGAGGGGAGAGTGAGAGTGGAGTGAATGAAGTGGTTGTGGTGAGTGAAAGGAGAAAGAAGGGGTAGAGGAGAGGAGGAGGATGGTTGTGCCTAGCACACCTCAGGTGTGTGTGGTGGGTGACTCTCAGGTTAGGTATTTAGATAGCACTTTCTGTGGGAAAGACAGGGATAGGAGGACGAACGTGTGTATGCCTGGTGCAGGTGTGAAGGCAGTGAGTGAGGAGGTGCAGAAGAGGGTTGGGGGATGGAGAGGAGGGTGTAGTAGTTTTGCACGTAGGTGGGAACGATGTCAGAGCAGGTGGGTCGGAGGAGTTAGTGGCAAGATTTCGGGAAATGTTAGGCAAGATAAGGGAGAGTGGTAGGAGGTGTGTAGTGTCAGGAATCTTGCCTCGTGTGTATGTTAGCAGGGAATGGTTGTCTAGAGCCATTGGTGTGAATGATCGGGTAAAAGGGATGTGTAAGGATGTGGGTGTCAGCTTTGTGGATGTATGGGATAGGTTCTATGGGCGAAGGGATTTGTATGCTAGGGATGGTGTGCATCTGAGTAGGAAGGGTGTGGATGTGCTGAGTGGATGTCTGGAGGGGAGTTGGGATGGAGTGTAGGGGTGAGGTAGCAAATGCATTCCAGAAGAAAGATGCTAGACATAAATTAGATAGGATAAACAGAGATAGTGAAAAGATTAGGAAAGATTTCCAGGTGCAAATAGGAGAGAATAAGATTAGGATTCCAAATAAGGAGACAGCATCTAGGAAGGTAGCAGGACTTAAATGTTTTTATGTAAATGCCAGGAGTCTTAGGAACAAGAAGGACGAGTTATCTAGTTATATAGTTGAGGAGGACTTAGATGTTGTATGTGTCACAGAGGCATGGGTAAATGAGGAAAAGTTTAGGAAAATAGGAAAGAATATGAAGTAGATGGATACATTATGTATTTACACCAGAGAATTGGTAGGATAGGTGGAGGAGTAGTTATTTATGTAAAAAATCCTTCATTTCCAGTCAGGTTAATGGTATTAAGGTAGATAACAGAGTAGAGTCCTTATGGCTGGATGTTAGAGTAAACAAAAGTAAGGTTATTAGAGTAGGAGCTTTTATAGGCCACCTAACCAGTCAGCAGATGTAGACAACCTTATGGTAGATGAGATAAATAGGGGTGTACTAGTCAGACAATTATCTTAGGGATTTTAATCTTAAGTCAGTAAACTGGGAGAGGATGGTAGGAGATGCTAGTGAAAATAAGTTTATGGAAAGTTTTCAGGATAACTATTTAGTGCAGATGGTAGATAAACCTACTAGGGGGAGGAAGGTTTTAGACATAGTACTAACAAATATTGAGCATTGTTTAAAGGAAGTTGAGGTAGGAGAGACTTTAGCAAACAGTGACCATCATATAATTAGATTTATCATTAATTCCAGTAGGGATAATATAGTGAATAAGACTAGAGTCCCAAACTATCAGAAAGGCAATTATGGTAGGTTACGTCAGTTATTAGGAGAGGTAAACTGGGAAGATAGTTTTGGAAATAAAACTGCACAGGAGATGTGGGATATTTTTAAGGTTGTAGTAAAGGGTATAGTGATGCAGTGTATCCCTTACAAAGATATAAGGCAGAGAAACAGGAAGCCATTATGGTGGACTCATGAGATAGGTAGCCAGATCAGAGAGAAGAAGAGGGCATACAGAGAGTTGCAGAAAAGTGGGAAGATGTAGATTTGATTAGGTACAGACAGGTCAGAGATGATTTGAGTAAGGTTATAAAAAAAGTAAAAGGCAGGCAGAGATAAAACTAGCTAGAGCTGGGAGTAAAGATCCCAAAAATTATATAGTTATTACAAGGTCAGTGATAAAAGAAATAAGGATAGGATTGGACCACTCAGAAAAGATGGTGTAGTAGTGGATCAAAATGAAGACATAGTAGAATTATTGAATGAACAATTTTCTTCAGTATTTACTAGGAAAGAATAGGAAATCCTGTTACAAACAGTGCGACGAGTAGTTTAAGAGCTTTAGAAAATATTGATATAAAACCGGGAATTATTAGGAAATTTATTCTTGAACTAGACGATAGGAAAGCTAGTGGTCCTGATGAGCTACATGCCAGAGTACTTAGGGAGGGTGTAGACAGTATTTCTGAAGCACTTAAGTTAATCTTTGAAAGATCACTTAGGTTTGCTGAGATACCTCAGGACTGGAAGTTAGCTAATGTTACTCCAATATTTAAAAAGGTAGGAAGGATGATGCGAATAATTATAGACCGATCAGTTTAACTAGTATAGTATGTAAGATACTAGAGAAAATCATTAAGGGTAGTATTTGGGAGCATTTAAATGAGAATAGATTAATTAGAGATACCCAACATGGCTTTAGATCAGGGAGGTCCTGTCTTACAAATTTGCTCGATATCTTAGAATATATTACCAAGGAGTTAGATGATGGAAATAGCATAGATGTTATATATCTAGATTTTAGCAAGGCGTTTGATAAGGTACCGCATAGGAGGCTAGTGTACAAATTGAGACTACATGGGATAGGGGTAGGTTAGTTGATTGGATTAGTGAATGGCTTTCTGATAGGAAACAGAGAGTAGTATTAAATGGGGCAATGTCTGAGTGGAAGGAAGTGGTTAGTGGGGTACCCCAAGGATCAGTGCTAGGACCTCTTCTTTTCTTGGTGTACATTAACGATTTAGATATAGGAATTAGTAGCAAAGTATCAAAGTTTGCAGATGATACTAAGATAGCATGTGCAGTACAGGGTGAAAAGGACAATTACAGAATACAACGAGACCTGGACAGGCTGATAGCATGGGCAGACAGGTGGCAGATGGAGTTTAATTCTGATAAGTGTCAGGTTATGCATTTAGGTAAAGACAACACAAACTTTAACTATGAGATGGAGGGATGTTGGCTAGAGGCAGTAGAGGAAGGAAAGGATTTAGGAGTAGTGATAGACAGGACTATGAAATTTTCAAAGCAATGTTTAGAAGCAAGAAATAGGGCAAATAGGATCCTGGGTTTTATAAATAGAAATGTTAGTTATAAAAGTAAGGAAGTGGTGCGTAGCTTATATAATTCCTATGTTAGGCCCCATTTAGAGTATTGCATACAGGCCTGGTCACCCCACTATAGGCAGGATATCAACATGTTAGAAGCAGTTCAGAGAAGAGCAACTAGGATGATACCAGCATTAAAGCGCCTGGAGTATAGAGATAGATTAAAGGAATTAAACATGTTTTCATTTGAGAGGAGATGTATAAGAGGGATATGATAGAGTTATTTAAAATGTTCTCAGATACAAACTACATAGATGTGAGATCTTTCTTTACCTTAGAGGAGGAAATAGGACTAGAAATCATGGCAGGAAGATTAGAAAGCAAGGCTGCAGGTTAGATATAAGAAAATATTTCTTTAGTCATAGAGTGGTAGACTTCTGGAATGCATTGCCAGAGACGGTTGTAAATAGCACTAGTTTGACAATGTTTAAAAACAGATTAGATAAGCACTTAAATTTATTAGATTTATAATTATGTATAGCACTGCATGATAGTTTTTATAAGAAATTTACTATAGTTAAATAAGACATGATCCCCATGTATGGGGACCACAAATTGTAGAGGATTTCGCTGCAGGACTTAGCCCTGTTAATGGGCCAAATATTTAGAATTAGTATATAATGTATTGTGTACTTGTAAGTGTATCTTTAAGTACTAATGACGAGGTCGCTGTGCGACTGGTACAGGATAACCTAGATGGGCCCTGGTGGCCCTTTGTTATCCTATTATTTATGTTATGTTATGTTATTGCTGTAGTAAATCCCAGGTGCATACAGATGCATAGAACATTGATCATTACAATAATATTGACATTTTCTATCAACTTTTAAATATCTTGTATTGATAATTTTTGGGAGAAGTTAAAAAAAAAAAAAAAAAAAAAAAAAAAAAAATATATATATATATATATATATATATATATATATATATATATATATATATATATATATATATATATATATATATATATATGTGATTATCTAGTAATACTGCTGTAACGATCTGAACTTTATGATATGCTTCTTAAGCATTTTTAACCCCACTAGCATTCACGTTTGAACTGCATGTGTATTAGTTCCAAGGAACCTAAATGGCAGGTCTGTTGCCTCACTTCAGATATGGAGACAGGAGGTCAGCCATATTTGCCCTGACTTTCCTGGCAACTGCATATTCTTTGAGGTCATCTACCAACCTTGTGTTCAGCCTTCTTAACAGGTAATGTGTTGTAGCAAGATCTGTGCATACTTAAGAAGTGTGTGTATAACTAAGGGACTATAATACCCTGTTGATATGGGACAAATAGGGTAACATATGTTATGTGCTTTTCAGAGAAAACCAATGGAGATGCCAAAGTGTACCAAGGTTAGGTGCTAGGATACAGGATGAATGTTCTTTCTTGTGTAAACGCCTAGTGGAGGCCACCTTGGCTACAAACAACAGGCACAGGATTGTGTTGAGAAGTAACATGTGCTACTGATTTCAGAATGTGTTATGTTGGGGTATCGTCAGCATGATATGGTTGTAGGCATGTGGATTTATATATATATATATATATATATATATATATATATATATATATATATATATATATATATATATATATATATATCAAACATCAGCATAGCCTGTTAGTTACTGGAGTATTTTTTTTATTTTTTTTATTTATACCATGTGGACTTTTCACGGGAATTTATGGGCTAAAGGGGGTACTTTATGTGGTACCTCCTATCTCAAAGCCCACCCGCTAGGAAACCGTTGCCCCGAGTGAGGAAGCCCAACCTATACTCGGACCGTGGACAGGATTCGAACCCGTGCGCTTAGAGACCTCTCGGACCCCAAAGCACGCATGGTTCCACTGTACCACGGCGGCCTTTATTTTTTATTGTCCCTGAGTGGCTCTGAATTTCAACTGTCTGTGACACCAACTGCTTCTGTGTCTTGGGTAGCTTTCACACTGCAATGGCCTCACCACTATACTGCTTTCAATATCTTAAATACAGCATATTACATACAAGTCTAAAATTTTTTCATTTGGACAATGAAAAAGATAAAAATCTGAATGTACTATATAGTATGACACAATATACTCAGTAACATCATAATATATAGGTATATAAGTTATTTTTGTTGGGAGTGAGTGACACGGCATAAGAAATCCAGCAACAAAACAAACATCTCTCAGGAATACCTCTGGAGTGATGAGAGAGGAATACAAGAAGCTTTCTTCCTTATGGTGTAGTGGTATGGAAACTACAGCAGATATTACCTGGTTGTCCACCAATGTGTTTGTTAGATTCAACTAAGGCAGGCCAGCCAGACATTTGTTTTGGTTAGACAGAGCAATTCTTTCACCACGACACTCAAGCTGCCTATTCTTCATTAGAATTGTTGTTTCCATATACTATAGTCCTTTTACAGGACGAAGGCGTGTTGGATGGAGCCACTAAGGTGAATCCCTTGCCTACAGTGTTGTCAGATGTACTAGTTCAATTAAATGATTAGCCTAAGATTCACATGTTCCTTTTAGGCCTAGCCGAACCATACCACCCAACACAATGCTTTATTTAGATCTATTATAAGCCCTCTGTGTGCTTTTCCTTCTAAAAAGTAGTTATATACATTGTATTTAAATTC
Organism: Portunus trituberculatus; assembly: GCF_017591435.1. NCBI lineage: Eukaryota > Metazoa > Arthropoda > Malacostraca > Decapoda > Portunidae > Portunus > Portunus trituberculatus. The sequence continues at coordinate 7,360,410 of NC_059298.1, forward strand.
TTTCTCTTAGCTGTGAAGTAATGAAGCATGAATTGTGAGGGTTCCTTCAATCTTAGTGGGCACCTAGCCACATGAGGAATGAATGACCTTGTCACCTTTGACTAGCCTTCATTCCACCCTCTGACCTGATCTGTCAACATCTTACAAAACCACTCCAGTAACTCTGCCATGTGTCATGTTATTTATATATAATAATTGCATTTATTAGAAGGTTCAGTATATTCATAACACTATAGAATCTTATTTGAATCTAAAAAAAAAGTGTTTCATGGTAGATAAAATGCATTAAGAATTAGTTAACAGTTGACGAATGAGATTGAGTGATGTGTGTTGAGGTGGACTTGGCATAATGGCAGATAGGGGATGACCTCACTCAACATGCATCCATCCAGTAGAAAGACTATAGTAAGTTGATCTATTTCACTTGGACCTCTAAGTGGCACAGACATATTGTCTTTATATTTACTATCACCTGGATTAATATACTTCCAATCAAAGGTGTACTTGTTGGAAAATCTGGAGATGACCAAATAAATTCAAATGCCAATTCACTAAAAAATCAACTTAAAACTGCATGCATGACAGCTGTAGTCATAGCCATAACTAATCAAATGAACACACACCAGATTATCTGGAGAGATTAGATATTGTTGTTCAACATCTACTTCAGGCTAAGTGACAATACTTTGAATTCTGGCAATAACACTTGTAAGAAAGAAGACTTTGTGCTTTCTGTTTTGGTTTTATAGTTCTATGTTTGGTATGATAGTAAGAAAATAAAACATTTTCTTCTTAAAAAAAGCATGCAGTGAGACAATGACTTGTGCCAACTCATGTGTCCTGTAAGTGTTAAAGTTAAGACAAATCATAGACTCTGCATACTTGAAGAGTGTCAGCGGACCTGGTGAAATATTAGCCAGGCAGTCTCAAAATAAAGAAAAGGCGTCTTGACTTATTTTCTTTACCTAGCCTCATCAAATTTTGCATGTAAAACCCCAATATTAATGCACATGGACCCATTAAGTTACAGAATCTATGGTATGGACCACACATTTATTCTCATTCCTTTTCATACCCAGGAATGTAAACACATTCACATTGTTCATGTATTGTTACAAATTTGACTTGTGTTGTGTTTTTAAATGTTTCCTTCACCTGAATAATGAGATCCCCCCTGCATCCCTCCCTAAAGCACCTCTGCGTATTGTGATGAGTAACGTGTTGAAAGCCAGAGACAAAATGTTTAAGAGGGAAAGTAAGGCAAGAATTTTTTTTTTTTTTTAATGTTTGCACTTTTTTTTTCCTGTGTGTGATTGATTATACTGTATGATAAAAATGAAACTTTTCTTCTTTTGTTGTATTTAGATTTTTTAATGTTGCTAGGGGAATTGCAGAGGAGTATGAGAGAAATGAAGCTAGTACTAATTATTAGGTAAATATGCCTAATTCACATGGTAATTTCATCTGGTATATTTCCATTCTATCAATAACCTACATAGTCACACGCCACATCTTCCTGAACAACTGATTTTGCTTTACAATCTCTAACTACATCTTTTTATTCTCATGTTATTACTTAATACTGGTCATTCTTGCTATAGGTGTCAGTGAGGAGGAGGGATGCATTTGAGACACCAATAAGTCAATTTGACATTTTCCTTGAACCTGACATAATACTATGGCATGAGTTACTGTCTTCATACCCAATTAGAAAAAATACTGAATGAGGGTAAGGTTAAAGACCAGGGTGAGGAAGGGTTAAGGGACCAGTCATTTTCCATGATATTCATGAAAATTTTATTCTATGAGCTTTTTATTACTAATAAATTTGTTTCAATATGATCGCAATATCTTCCAGAGAAAAAAGGAAAAAAATCATAATAAAAAAATGTACTTTAAATATATTATGAGGCAAAAAGGTAATGATCAAAGCGTTTGAAAATTTATCAGAATTTAGCAAAATTAATTTAAATGATTATAGATAAGCCTTTTTTTCTCAAAATTTTTTTAACATTTCAAAAATTTTCAAACAAAAAGTCACTGAATAAAAAAATCTAAGACACAAAAATAACACTTAAAGCATAACTAGTTGTTAATGTATAGCAATAACTGACACACAAAACAAAACTAAATAGACATAAATAGACAAATAAAACAAGAGCCTAAAAATAGTGATGTAGTCATGGAAAGATGAAAAACTTGCATTTGAGAAAACACACTTGGTAAAACAATATTTGGGGCATCATATGCCTTACAGCTAATCTAAACTACATTATCTTTATGTGCATTTCTTACTTTGGCAAAATATTCCCCATTTTTTGGGCAGTTTTAACAGTCATGGCCTTAAGAAGTAAAGTGAGGCACATTGAGGCTTCAGGGCAAAGCAATCTTAAGGGGAGTTATCACTCAAAAACCTCTTTCAAGTTTTGAAGTGCATCTCAAAAATAAACCATAAAGTCGGTGGAAACCAAACTTACATCTCAGCGTCTCCTCAATTAAATCCCTTAGCACTTGAATCACTTTAGAAGACACACTTTACAACTACTTAATGTGGAATCTCTCTCCTATCACCAAGTAGTGGATGTATATAATTCAAGTGAGAACGCATTTTCCCTTTTTTGTTACAAATAAGTAAAACTACTGTGAAAGGTCCATGACAAGATTGTGATTTACAGTCACTGCTGCTTAGTAACAGACTTATAAATTTTCTTGACTTATGTACTAAAATTAAATACAAACCTCTCAGGAAGCAGAATGCTTTCTTCCTTCTTGATTTTCTTGGTCTTCATTGGGGAAGTTTTATTATAAAAATAGACCATCTCAACAGGGTTTTGATCTTCCATCCCATAATTTAGTTCCACTTGTGTTACTATCAGATCTTCTGGTGTAAGTGTGCTATTTTTTGGAATGTTCCTTTTCAGTGCTTCTTCGAGATTCTTGAAGGTCTAGTAATAAAACAGTCAATTTAGAACATTTTCAAATGGTGTTTCATAAATACATGAATACGTACAGTGTTACCTTGACTTATGAATTTAATTTGTTCTGTGATGGAGCTCATATCAATATGCTCGTAACAAAAAATTTCCTGTTGAAATTAACTGAAAAGCTATCAACCTGTTCCAGCTACCCCAAAAACAACCAATTTTTTCTTACATATTTTTTAGGTAAGAAAAAAGGTACAGAGGATTCTCGGACTTGAAACACCTCATACTTGGAACAATTCAGACTTCAAACAAAATTTCAATAATTTTCATCCTCAGAGTTGGAACAAAATTCAGACTTGGAACAACCCGCAGGCAGCTGAATCCCGATAATGCAAAACATGCGTCATTGTGTTGAAGGGGTTAATACCTGGTTAAGTGACACTTGCCATGAAGCTTGCCACCAAAAGGTAAATCATATTGATTTTACATAGTTCAGTTCTTATTTACACAGGTAAAAATCTGGGATCTTGGAACTGATTAAAATGATTTACATTGTTTCCTGTGGGGAAAACAGTTTTGGACTTGGAACAATTTGGACAAGGAACACCCTTCTGGAACAAATTATGTTCAATGTCTGAGGGTCTACAGTATTTATCAATAACATACACTGTATAAAACACCTAATAAAACTTAACAAAAGAAAAGGTAAATATATTGAATGGTTTTATAAAGTGTATTTTATCTCGGGAGATCAGATGACTTGGACTTAAGGAAGATACTGACCGAGGAGATAGGTAGAGGAGACGGGAGCAGCTCATTTCATTTTGTGTTTTGTCAGTTATTTTTGTTTACCATAAACTCCTTGCTTGATCACTCAACTGAACTTAGTCATTACACTTTTAATTCTACCCTTTATTATTGAACTTAAGTAATTGCCACAATTTTTCTTTTACTTAACTTTTGCTTAACATAATTTTCTTCATGTTTTTGTTGTCTTTTTTTTTGCTACACCTTCTCCTTTCATCTGCATGACATTTCACAAAATAGCAGCCCACGGTGGCTTGTTTCATCCTCCTTTTCAGAAAGTTTATGAAGTGAGTTAGGCAAGTGTCGTAATATTACATATTACCACTTGCTTAGAAACCATGGTCAGACAAAAAGCACAAAACACAAGAAATGCTTCCACAGAAAGAAAGAAAGAAAAAAAAAATTAACCAAACATGTAGGGCACAGGATGCTGGGCATTCATTGTGCCAAATAATTATGGTGTACCTGGAGCTAACTCGAAACTCAAATTTTAGCTTGGTAGTCAAAGCAAAAAACACAAGCAAGAGACGGCTCATATCTCAGATTACTCATAAGTCAGGGTGCTCATAACTCAAGATTCCATTACATTTATGAAAAAAATACACATTCAAACATTCCCTTTCTCTTTATGTTATTAAACCACCTTATAATATTTTGCATGACCTCCTTAACCAATTCTCATTCAATTTTTTCACTTCAAACAAAAGTGGTATTTCCAAGGTAAGTAACTTAAATGCCTTGGATTTTTTTTTACATTTCTTAGGCTTTCATTTCACACCTTGGGCTCACTTGCATACATTATAATTGCAAGACTAAACAAATACTTACCAAGTGTAAAGTTTGATCGCAATTTCACAAACACTTAACTGTGTCACTTAGGTGTTTAACACCCTCCCTACCCTACCCTATCTCAATCCATTATGTTCAGTTGGCTCTACCAATATTGTTGACCTGGATACTGATCCCTCAAACCTCTCTTAAAATTGGTGGGTGTGACAATGCAGGCATCTCTTGTCAAATACCTTGTGAAGTAAATTAAGTATCATGAAGTGAAATTATTAAAGGTTCTTTTGACATTAAAACATTTTCATCATTCCTTCTTGTGATGCAAACACCTCATTTTTGCACAGCTTTTTCTTTTGTCCCAACTTCCATGTTACTCTTTTATGCTTGCACAGAAATTTATGAGAGTACTTTAATTTATTAACCAAACACTTATTTTTCTCCATTTAGTCTAATTTCACATTCCTAAAGGGAATCCAATTATTATTCTGTTACAAAGAATACATAGAAAGTCTCCATGTCTTCTAAAACTTAATCTCTTTACTTTTACTCCCTTCAAACTTTAGAATGTATGAAATTGAATTTTGATTAATAGGAGAAAGATATTTTTCCAGTATAGTACAATATTCTAGTATTTATAACTGAATAAGGAAAAAGAAAATTAATTATTCAAAGTCAAGATGCAGTTGACTTAGATTTCAGTGAGTCTTTAATGAATATTACACATTTTTTTGTTAGGTAGAGATGACGTGATGATGAAAGAAATAATGTAGATTTCAGTGACTCTTTAATGAATATTACACATTTTTTTTGTTAGGTAGAGATGACATGATGATGAAAGAAAAGAGTTTATATAACTGTTTTATATATGCAGTATTAATTAACAATTGTAGTTTTATGAAAACTTTTTGCTTGAGGAGAATTAAAAAAGAATTAGTATCATATTAATATTCAGCTGATTATAAATTTCTAGAGCAATCTGAGATACTCACAGTGGCAGGATTGTTGGGTTTTGTATGTCCTACACAAAGATATAGTTGGCGTCTGAAGATGCTGGAGAGAATTTTCTTGGCATGCAGTAGATCTGGGTGATCTCTCTCATCCAGCAAAATTTGATGAAAAACCCAATCAGTTAAGTTACTGTAGGCCATCATGTCATCACACACATCTGCTAAAGGATACTTCACCCTAGCCAGAAGGAAAGATGATAAGTGTTTGAAACTTAAAATACTTTTAATCATAGCTATTATTTCAGTTCAGTAGAGACATTCACTGTTTCAATGAAATTACTATCCCATCCTTTTACCATATTTCTACTGTTAGGGTTAGTATCATGCACTTATTTCATCCAGTTAGTTTCAGAGAAAACAACTACATCATATATGTGTGGTGCCCCCTTCCATCTCTCTCTCTCTCTCTCTCTCTCTCTCTCTCTCTCTCTCTCTCTCTCTCTATATATATATATATATATATATATATATATATATATATATATATATATATATATATATATATATATATATATATATATATATATGTGTGTGTGTGTGTGTGTGTGTGTATTTACCTAATTGTATTTACCTAATTGTAACATACGGGAAAAGAGCTATGCTCGTACTGTCCCGTCTCCATATCTACTAATGTCCAGCTTTTTCTTAAAATCATGAATATTCCTTGCGTTGACCACTTCCACGTCTAAACTATTCCATGCTTCCACCCTTCTATGAGGGAAGCTATATTTTTTCACATCTCTCCTATAAGTGGCCATTTTAGTTTTTCCCATGCCCTCTCGACATTCTTTCATTCCACATACACAGATCTTCCCTATCCATTTTTCCATGCCAATCATCACTCTGTATATTGCTATCAGGTCTCCCTTTCTTCTGTTTTCCAGGGTCGGAAGTTGCATTCTGTTCAGTCTGTCTTCATAAGTCAAATCTCTTAAGTCAGGCACCATTTTTGTTGCAGCCCTCTGTACTTTCTCTAGTTTCCTTATTTGTTTCTTTAAGTTCGGAGCCCACTGTATTGTTGCATATTCAAGCCTTGGTCTTATCATTGCAGTAATTATTTTCTTCATCATTTCTTCATCTAAATATCGAACGCCACTCTTATGTTCCTCAATAAGTTCAATACTTCTCCAATTATTTTGTTTATATGTCTCTCTGGCGATAGGTCATTGGTAATTGTCACCCCAAGGTCTTTTTCTTCATGACTGGTTTTATGTCTTCATTTCCTATCTTGTACATACTCCTGATTCTTCTTTCACTCTTGCCAAACTCTAATTTCTTGCATTTTGTCGTGTTGAACTCCATTTGCCATGTACAGCTCCATTTCCATATTCTGTCCAAGTCTTCCTGGAGTAGTTCGCAATCTTTGTCACATCTCACTTTTCTTAACAATTTTGCATCGTCTGCAAATAGGCTCACATAACTGGACACCCCATCCACCATGTCATTTATGTAGACCGCGAACATTACTGGTGCCAACACTGATCCCTGTGGAACTCCACTCTCCACCAAGCCCCATTCTGATGGTCTGTCCTTAATTATTGTTCTCATTTCTCTTCCTACCAAAAGTCTTCCATCCATTTTAGTAAACTGCCATGCACTCCTCCTACCATTTCAAGTTTCCAGATCAGTCTCCGTGTGGTACCTTATCAAAGGCCTTTTTTAAATCCAGATATATTCCATCAGCCCAACCATCTCTTTCCTGTATTACATCTATCACCCTCGAATAGTAACATATCAGGTTTGTCGTGCATGAACGCCCTTTTCTAAAACCAAATTGACACTCACAAAGTAAGTCATTTTTCTCCAAGAAGTCTGTCCATCTATTCTTCACCACCCTCTCACACATCTTAGCTACCACACTTGTAAGTGACACTGGTGTGTGTGTGTGTGTGTGTGTGTGTGTGTGTGTGTGTATTTACCTATTTACACTGTGTGTGTGTGTGTGTGTGTGTGTGTGTGTGTGTGTGTATATATATATATATATATATATATATATATATATATATATATATATATATATATATATATATATATATATATATACAGTAAAGTCCCGGGCTACGTCGGTCTCGAGTTACGTCAAACTCGTAGTTATGTCAGTCCACTATAAGGCAATTTAAGATTTAAAAATTTGAAAATTTATAAATCGTAAAGTGCGGGATTTATTGTTATTGTTGGTGGTTGCCCGCCACAATGCCCGCCTCACGCTTGAATACAATAACACCCTGCCTCAGTTCCACCACACCATCGCCCCTGGCAAGAGTGTTATCCTACTTCTGTGTTTACTGAATCAAGTTCTTAGTATCTTGTTGAATGGCACCAAAGAGAAAACTTCTTAGTGACAGCAGTGATGCTAAGAAAAGGAAAACCATTACGCTACAAGGAAAAGAGGACATAATTAAAAGACATGAGAAGGGAGACAGCAGCTGTGTGTGAGGGAGGGAAGAAGAAAATGGGAAGCCCGTTACCATGACAACGGGGAGGTTGACGATCTTGAGGGCTCGCACACCCATCACAACAATAACAACTCCGGAGCCTTCGCCTGGGCCACACGACACTCGCAGCTGACTTGCACCGTCTGTGCCTGTCTGCTGATCCCTATTGCCCTTTCCTATTGCATTTCCTGCCCCGCTGCCCACGCTTCTACTCCCACCACACTGCATTATGCTCCCAGCTGTCCACCCTGGGCGTCACAACATTCGACCTGCCCACCCTTCTGGCGGCCTCAGGCGTCCACCCCTCTCTGCAACCTGCAGTCCTTCACGTTCGTGGCCCTAATCAACAACAAAAACAAGCTTGAGTTTCATATTCCTACATAGTTGTAAATAATATAACAATATAACCTTTAACTTACCTGAATGACCATAAACAATGATTGGTTGAAAACTCCATAATATGCTTTGAAATGTACGGAAACTCAAGTTATGTACGAAATCGACTTACATCATGTTTCAGGAACGTATCTCTGACATAAACCAAGACCTTACTGTATATATATATATATATATATATATATATATATATATATATATATATATATATATATATATATATATATATATATATATATATATATATATATATATATATATATATATATATATATATATATATACACACACACACACACACACACACACACACACACACACACACACACACACACACACACACACACAAATATATTTACATCTACTTATCAAAATTCTATTAATTTGAGATTATAGCATCATTCCAATTAACAAGAAAATTAATTTTATTATAAAAGTGTTGAATAGAAGCCATAAATCCTAATTTGACTAAAAATTGACGCTAGAGGAAAATAGTGTGTTTCGTCTGACTCAAGACGACGGAAAAAGTGCTAGTGTGACGTCGCCTTAAGTGGTGGTGGGACGTATGTACACTCCTGCCATGCTGGAATGAAGAACACTAGAAACTCGCCGAAGAGCACCGCAATTACTCGAGTTTTAGGCGAGAGGCGAGTTGTAGGCTAGTGTGACGCAGGAGGGCAAGGGAGTAAGTGCTTCCGCCTAACGGGTTCAAGGAATCGCTCATGCGGTAGGTTTGAATACGCTTGGGTGCAGTTCCAGATAGTAGCAAAATCCGGATAATGGTGGTCCGGATACATGGGTGATTACTGTATACAGTAATTGCCCACGTATCCGCATCGCCACTATCTGGAATTCACTACTATCTGGAGCTGCCTCCAAGCATATTCAAACCTACCGCATGAGCTATCCCTTGATCTCACTAAGCGGCAGCACTTACTCCCATGCCCTCCCTCTCTCACTCGCCGACAACTTGAGTAATGGCGGCACTATTCAGCGAGTTTGTAGCGTTCTTCATCATTCCAGCATGGCAGGAGTATATGTACTGTACATCCCAAAACCACTTAAGGTGGCTTCACACTAGCACTTTTTCCGGCATCTTCCGTCATTTTTAACCGTTGCGTCAACTCTCCGTCATCTTGATTCAGACAAAAAGCAGTTTTCCTCTAGCGTCAATTTTTAATCAAATTGAGATTTTTCGTTTCTAATCAATCAAAATTTTTATAATAAAATTAATTTTCTTGTTAATTGGAGTGATGCTATAATCTCAAATTAATATAATCTTGAAGAGTTTCTCATAAAGGCCCAAAATATACAAATATATTCATAATAATTATGGCAAACATTTAAAGTCTACTACCAGCGGCAAACCATGCAGCAACTGATAAAGGGCACAGATGGGCCTGGCAAGCCCACATCATAGAATGGTGGAAGTTGTATAACATCAAGTATGCCTTAGATAACATCAAGTCATCTTGGGACAAAGTGAAGATGTCTACCATGATCTTGGCATGGAATAAAGTATGGCCAGAATGCGCGCATGACTTTCCAGGCTTCGCTGAAGACGACATCGGTGCGATCAGAAATTACATAGTAAATCTGTGCCATAGGGCTGGCTTCAATGAAGATGATGTTCAAGATCTTTTGGAAACCCATGCTGAACCTCTCAAATGATGAACTTATAGAGCTAGACAAGGCATCACAGGAGGCAGAAAAAGAGGGAGACGAGGAAGAAGAACCTGTGCGTGGCTTGGACATCAAAACTCTTACAGAATGTCTCAGTGGTATCGAAAAAGCTCTGAAAACCCTGAAGGAATGTTACCCAAATCCTGCCAGGAGTAGCAAACTGGCTCATGATGTAGAGAAAAGCGTCAAGATTTATCAAGAAATCTATGATGAAAAACAAGAAAAACCAAACAGTCCTCCATCTACTCGTTCTTCAAGCCAGTCACACATGCCGTCCCTTTCACACCTGCTGACCCTGCTACTGTGTACAGTATAACATACATAACTAGTAGTAGAGATTTATTTGTAATGGCATTTCCTTATTGTAGCATGCATTGAAAAAATTGATTTGTTTTTTATTTCTAGCCAAGATTGAAGTTGCCAACTTGAGCTAAAAATATGACATCAGGTGAGGTAGGTAAATACTGAACGAAGGGAAACCCCAACCAAATGCCATGGTGTAAGTATTCCAAATTGCATGCTGATACTCACTATAAACACAGCACCTATCCTCAGAAAACATGTGAGCAACGGGTTTCTGCCATCATGCCGTCTGTTTACCAGGTAAGAAGATTGGTCTTTGGATGTCTGTTATTTTTTTATGGTTCTCATATAGTATCTCATGTTGGTGAATATGGCACGATTGTTTCAAGTTAAGTTTCATTATGATACTTATCCATATTGATACGTTATTATGTGAAATGTAGTGCGTCCTTTCGAAGTGGCTACCATGGCAGTGTTGTGAAAATAAAATGATGGTGGGGGAAATACTGACAAAAAACATGTTGGGAAACATTGATGGTTACGACTTTCAATATTCTGGAATACGTGTTTCCGTCATTTTACGATTGGGTTATGTTCCTGAAAACCAGATCAAATAAACGATCGAATAGCGAACTTAAGGTTCAATAGAGTTTAATTTAATGGAGAGAGTAACCTAGGCCTAGCTTTTATTGAAAGAAAAGAACAATTTTTTGTGCCACATAATGAGGTAGTGTAATAGGCTCATTATTTTTTTATACACTGGTTTCCTCTATAGGCCTATATCCACTGGCAGAAGAGAAACATGAGCTTTAGTTACTGTATTTGATGGCTCGTAAGATGCACTTTTTTTCAAAAAAGGTCTCAGGAAATGAGCCTGCATCCTATGAAGCCAAGGTTCAGCATTGAGGCAGTGGTTGGTGGTCAGTTTATGGCAATAGAGGCACTAAAACAAAACCCCGAGTAACTTCTGAAATGTGAACAAAGTGATGATAGATACTACACCACAAAACAACTCTTTCTTTAAAGGTAACAATATATAATAGGTCATATATACCAGTAATTCATATAGAATGAAACCAGTCAGGAAGAATTTGCCATACACGACATAAACCAAATAAAAACATGCAATTGGCAATCTTGATATTGACATGGGTGACTCGGTGGGTTCTTTACAGTGTGTTGCTGTTACTCCTTGAAGTAAGACACACTTCATATAATTAAGATTACATCTATCTTTTCACATTATTACCTTGTATACAAGTAAAAAAAATTGATGAAAAAAAAAAAAGATAAATTATGATTATTAGGCCTGTAGTCTCTCACATTCAGTATTAACCCCTTCAGTACCGGATGTGTGTTTTGTGACACGTGCGTGTCACAGCTGAGTTCACGCGCCAGGAACCGAGCGTGCTCCCCGTGACATGCACATGCCACGGTTATAAGCTGTGTGCATTGAGGGCTCTCAAGGCCTCAGTTTCTGGTTTATTTCTACCCCACGTGGTGGTTATTTCTACCCACGTGGTGGCAAGTGTCTGTGTTTACAAACATAAGGCTGCAGCCATTCGTGGGACGGTTTGAAACGTCATAAACTTTGACCAATGAGTTATTGTCAGTGCTGCGACATAATTTGAGAAGACCAATCATCATATTATATTTTTTTTTATACATCATATTTTCTGACCTACGTATGGCAACACATGCTTGTCGAGTCCGCAATGCGATATTCTCTAGCTTCTGTTCAGTGCTGCCTGAAGTTTTTTTTGTGGTAGCACGCGCAGATTTACTTCGCAATTATGGATATCTCTACAACTGACAGTGAAGATGAATATGATGGTGGGACAATAAGTGAATTTGAGGGGTCTGATGACTCAATGGAAGGTGATGATACTTTGTTTGATCCTGAAGCTATAAGTGATGTAGAGAGTGATGCTAGCAGTGGCGACAAGAGTATTGAGACGTTGTCCGCAAGCAGTGGCCTGTCATGCAGCCCTCCTGCCTCACCCCCCAACAGCTGCTGGTAGACAAACAAATTTCACACTTCTTTCAGACCCATTCTCTGACATCAGACCTAACCCTCTACCTACATGTAACATTGATTTTCCTGATGTACATCCTAGTATTATTCTACATCATGAAGCCAGTGCTATGAGTGATCTAGACTGTTTTCAGTTATTCATGGGGAAAGATGTGATTGCTGCTCTGTGTCTCTGGACCAACACACGTGCTGCATATTTTCTTTTACGCAAATGACATGTTGTGGGGTTTCTCTGATAGAAAACATAAAAATAAATAATATAGTGTGAACAGGGTGTTTGTGAAAAGAAGCTGAAGACTACCGCACAGACGATGTGGAAGAGTGCGTGGGCAGTCAGTTCGGCAGCGAAACGTCTTGTTTACATAAGGTTGACGGGTTGGTTACGATGGGGTTAATGCCAGGGGTGTGGAGTCGGATTTTCAAAAGTCCGACTGACTCTGACTCCAATTCCAGTAAATTTAAATGTTGCGACTCCGACTCCAACTCCAGGAAATTTAAAGGTTGTGACTCTGCCTCTGCTTTTTTTTTTTTTTTTTTTTTTTACAGTACAACGATATAGTCTATTTTTTTTACATCAAGGATGATGGCCAAGGGAAAAGATTAAACAAAAAACCAGCTAGTTGCCACACCCAAAAAAGACGAAAGTTAAGAGAATCAATACTTACATATTTTCAAGTCAATCCATAATAAAAGTGTACTTGACAATTATATAATTATCATAAATTAATAAAAATTATCTTTATATGTAATACTTGATTGGACACATCCTCCACAAAGTCAATTTCTCCCAATTTGTAAAAATCTCCATGAAGTGGAATCTTTACTCGAAAATTTATCACGTAAAGAAACTCGAAAATTTATCACGTAAAGGAGTTGGAGTCGCTCATATTTTTACCATCTCCGACTCCGACTCTGACTCCAATTCCAACTCTGACTCTGACTTCGGCCAAAAGTAGCCGACTCCTCAACTCCGACTCCACACCCTTGATTAATGCTATATGCCAGGCACCCAGATACATGTTTACTTCTCACAACAACATTGGTACGTAGGGTACTAGCTAAAGTTTTTTTTTTAAATGGGAACTAATAATGATTTAAATGCATGTGAGAATCTTCAAATGTCAGGTGAAATCCTTCAGTTCATATTCAGAGCTTAAATCAGCTCAATTACCTTCTTTTTCATTTCAATGTCTGCCAAAAACTGCGTGCGTTTTATGAGCCCATGCGTCTTATGACCCATCAAATACGGTAATTAGCAGGTGCCACTCATTGGTAAGTCTGGTTATCCATCCACAGCCTTAAGAGTCTCTCATTTCCTCCATCATTGAATCCCTCTTTCTCGTTAGTGTCTTTGCCATTAATGTAGAAGCTGTCTCATCTGCTCTCTTTACACTTGCTGCTTGTTTGATGATGTTGGAGACTGAATTAGGGCTCTGGCGATGAAGTTGGTACCTTCACCTTTCTCATGGCGCTTAACAATCTGAAGCACTTTTCTAAAGATAAGCTTTTCTTTGGTCTTTTGGCCTTCAATTCACCAGCACAAGGTGCTGCAGGCCGTTTGGAAAATATTAAGCTTGTATCACTCATAATACTGGACAATGAATGTGAATTTTAGCAAAGAAAATACTGGTTGACTGAACAGAATTGAAATACTGATCTTGATCTTGGTCTTAATGATATGCACTTACCCCTTTACTATCGCACCTTCTACTACAGGTTGAACCTCCCAAATCCGGCAGCCACCGGACATTAGACTTGCTGGACCATGGAAAATTCCGAACTATAGGTGGTCCCCAAAACACCCTCTATATACTTACACTGCATTATACAAGTGTAGCTGTAACATTGGTTTGATATATGATAGTTGTACATGAAAATATACATGAAGAAGTATATAGAAAAACACGTTGTAAATTAAGTTCAGCATGGAAAATTTTTGCCTGCACCATTATCATCTCGCCGGACACAGGGACGTTACCAGCGCACTGAAGCTTAAACCACTGTCTAAATCACTGCTTTTACCCTCCTTAAGTGTTCTACGAACCTCCATGTTCTTCTTGCTTTCACACTCACTGTAAAACTTGAGAAGTTGATTCTTCTGCTTTTTTATATCATAGACGATTGATGAGCCAATGTTGTACTGTTGGCATAGGCTCCGCACTGAAACACACTTATCTAGCTTCCTCAATAGGTCCACTTTTTGTTGCACTGATATTGTCATATGTTTGTGCTTTTTTTTTGGTTCACACACAACATTATCACTTCCTGGTCACTTGGAAGCCATGTTTAGGGGCAAATATTACAGAAAATTTTTTTTATGCATCTAAGGGGATGGTGCTTACAATGAGCAGCAGCGTAGTACTGATCCAAATTTGACCCAGAATACCCGGGCTCCAAAACACATTACAGCGCCGCCACGTCCTAACAGCAGTCCGGCAAATTACAGTAAGTCCCCGCACTTGGCGAATCTCAGCTTTGCGAAATTCACTTTTAGCGGTAGGGTGGCCACGGACCACCGAGTGCACACTTGGCGATTTGAATTCAAACTTGGCCGCAAAGCGAACCATGCGGCTCCCCGGCGACGTCAGACCTCTCTCTAAACCTATCAGAATGCAGTATGAGAGTCCCCTTCAGCCATTTTGTTTGTGCTACCCTCTGTTCTGCTAGTGTGAGAACGAATTCTGGCGATTTACCACCAACATGACCTCTACCACGGCAAGAGGTGGTACCGGTGGGAGTAAGGACAATGGTGGTGGCGGCAAGGATGAAAGTGGACGAGGGAAACGGGTGGAAAAACGGGAGATACAGCCTTTATATCATGTCTTATTAGCTTTATTTATTGTTTATTGGTCTGTTTTGTACATGTTCTAATATGTGAAGGCAAGATTTTATTTCAGCTTGAAAGATGGTATTTTACGTGTCAAAAGAAGGACTTTGGCAATGACCAAAGACTGATTGAGGCATTTTTTAGGCAATGTATATGGTATAAAGAACTCGTGTTTGGCGAAATTCACATTTGGCAATAGTTTCACCAGACTAATAAATTCGCCAAGTGCGGGGGATTACTGTACTCCGGCCAATTAAAAAAATTCCGGCAAATAAAAATTTTGGCAGATTACAGGTGTTGCCGGATGAAAAAATACCGGATTAAGGAGGTTCAACCTGTATCGTGTTTCACTGCTATCACGCATATTTAAAAGACTGCACATATATCTATATCGCATATGAAATTACTGCTATCATGTGCCTTGTCATTCAAAAATTCCCTTGTTATGAAAGCATGTGGTTAATGTGATTAAAGGAGGAAAGAAACATAGTGTAAGTTAAGCAGGTACAGTGGAACCATGCATGCTTTGGGGTCCAGGGGGGGTCTCTACACGCATGGGTTCAAATCCTGTCCACGGTACGAGTGTAGGCTGGGCTTCCTCACTCGGGGCAAGGGTTTCCTAGCGGGTGGGCTTTGAGATAGGAGGTTCCCCAAAAAGTATCCTTTTTAGCCCATAAATTTCTGTGAAAACCCCACACAGTATAAAAAAAATATATACATATGTATAATACATATGTATATATATATATATATATATATATATATATATATATATATATATATATATATATATATATATATATATATATATATATATATATATATATATATATATATATATATATATATATATATATATATATATATATATATATATATATATATATATATATATATATATATATATATATATATATATATATATATATATATATATATATATATATATATATATATATATATATATATATATATATATATATATATATATATATATATATATATATATATATATATATATATATATATATATATATATATATATATATATATATATATATATATATATATATATTGTGGTGATAGTTAAAAACTTATATAAACTAGCTATTCATTATACCCGTTGGTTTATCTGAATGTATTGTGAAACCTCAGAGGTTCGTATATGTATGTATGTATGTATTTCGCTCACAGAGTCAGTGCACTCCGGCTGCCTACTCTGTACACACTCTGTGTTTATAGTTGAGTAAAACTGAAGGAAAGGTTAAGGACTCTACCTACTTCCACTTCACCTCATATATATATATATATATATATATATATATATATATATATATATATATATATATATATATATATATATATATATATATATATATATATATATATATATATATATATATATATATATATATATATATATATATCACAGGTGAACTTCAGAGAGAGAGAGAGAGAGAGAGAGAGAGAGAGAGAGAGAGAGAGAGAGAGAGAGAGAGAGAGAGAGAGAGAGAGAGAGAGAGAGAGAGAGAGAGATTAAGAACTTCAGACCTGTTAAAATGCTCCTACTTGGTTTGCCAGCAATCCATGCATTTCAATCAGGTTTGTAGTCACTGGCTCTTTCTACCAAAACACATATGCATTTTGAGGCATTATTTAGCTTTGTTATGAATTTCAAGTATAGTGGGTAACAGAGAGAGAGAGAGAGAGAGAGAGAGAGAGAGAGAGAGAGAGAGAGAGAGAGAGAGAGAGAGAGAGAGAGAGAGAGAGAGAGAGAGAGAGAGAGAGAGAGAGAGAGAGAGAAAGAGGCAGTAGTTGAAGCTGGATTAGGACATGAGAGGAATCCCAGTCAGCCGATGGTTGGTGAAATTTATACCAACTTTCTAAATAAAATACATGAAGGTCAGATAACTAATATTCCATATAAAACAATAAAATCACAAAGGAATGACCCTAAGTGGATGACAGACAGATTAAAGCAATGCATAGGGCAAAAGAGGAATATATATAAGAGGTTAAAGGCAGGAGATGAAGCTTTAAGGCCAATATACCATGAATTAGTAAGAACAGTTAAGAGGTTAACGAGGAAGGCTAAAAGTGAATATGAGTTGAGGGTAGCCAGCCAAGCAAAGACGGACACTAAGGGATTTTTTCAGTCATACAAGACGAAAAGCAGAGAAGAAATAGGTCCCTTAAGGGCAGAAAATTTGGAGATGGTTAGTTCTGCAGAAGGGATTACTATAATTATGAATGAGTATATTTTAACTGTCTTCAACCAGGAGAACACAGAAAATCCCAGATAGTGAACAGATATTTAGGGCAGAGGACAGTGAAAAGCTGACAGATATTCTTTTAACAAAGGGGATAGTAGAACATGAGAGATAAACTAAAGAAATTCAAGTCACCAGGATCTGATGAAGTATATCCAAGGGTTCTAAAGGAATGCAAGGAAGTCATCAGCGAGCCTTTAGTGGTACTTTTTAGGATGTCACTGGAGTCAGGTGAGGTACCGATATAATGGGGAGAGAAGCTAATGTGGTTCCCATATTTAAGCAGGGAGATAAAACCCTAACGTCTAATTACAGGCCTGTCAGCTTAACTTCAATTGTGGATAAAATAATGGAATCAACAAGTGAAAAACATTAGGGAACACTTGGACAAACACCGCTTGATAAATCAAACACAACATGGATTTACGAAGGAAAAGTCGTGTCTTACAAAGGCTTTACTGAAATCCAAGTATAGAATGTCATAATTATCACCCTTATCTGCCACCTCATAAACCTTACTAAAGAATATAAGAAAAGGAGGAAGGAGGCCGCCAGGTATCAGGCAGTCCCAGTGTTACCTAATTCCATCTATCTTCCTCATCCATGAATTTATCTAACCTTCTTTTAATAGGGAGCTTTAAAAGAAGGTTAGATAAATTCATGGATGGGAAAGACAGATGGAATTAGGTAGATTAAGAACACTGGGACTGCCTCGTATAGGCCTGGCGGCCTCTTTCAGCTTCCCTCCTTTCTTATGTTCTTATAGCAAGATTTATGAGGCGGCAGATAAGGGTGATAATTATGACATTCTATACTTGGATTTCAATAAAGCCATTGACATGGTACCTCACAGAGGCTCTTAAAACAGGTTAGAGCACACGGTATAGAAGGTAGAATATTAGGCTGGATTAAAGCGTGGTTAGACATCAGGCGACAGAGGATAGTAATTAATGGATCTAATTCTGAGTCGGGGGAAGTAGTTAGTGGGGTGCCACAGGGCTCAGTTTTAGGGCCATTATTATTTCTAATATATATTACTGACTTGAATAGTGGAATTAAGTGACATCCTAAATTTGCAGATGACACAAAGATAGTTAGATTAATTAGGTCCCATTAGGATGCCATGCCTTGCAGGCAGACTTGGATAGGATGAAAGAATGGACAGATAGATGGCAAATGCAGTTCAATATTAACAAATGCAGGGTACTGAGCGTAGGTAGAGATAATTCAAGCAATAGGTACACGATAGATAACGAGGCACTAGGAAGTTCCAAGTGTGAGTAAGACTTAGGAGTCATAATTAGCTCCAACCTCGGTACAAGGAAGCAATGTATTAAGGCCAGGAATAAGACGAATAGAGTATTGGGAATAATTTTTAAAAGTGTTAAAAGCAGAAGTCACGAAGTAATACAAGATGTAGCACTGGTCAGGCCACATCTTGACTATGCAGTACAATTTTGGTGCCCACATTACAGGAATGATATAGCTCAGTTGGAGTCAGTGCAAAGGAGGATGACTAAAAAGATACAGGGAATGAGGGATATTCCCTATGTAGCACGACTGAAAAAGTCTCAATCTGCATTCCTTAGAGAGACGTAAGTTAAGAGGAGACCTAATAGAAACATATTAAGTGGTGTAAGGGTTTTAACAGAGGGGACAAGAACAAAATTCTTAGGATCAGTAGCAGGGACAGAACCAGAAATGATGGCTCTAAACTTGAAAAATTCAGGTTTAGGAAAGAAATGGGAAGAAACTGTTTTTCAAACATAGTGGTTGATGAGTGGAATGGTCACAGTGGTCATGTAGTCAGGACTGAGTCAATAGGGAGCTTTAAAAGAAGATCAGGTAAGTTCATGGATGGGGGATGATAGATGGAATTAAGTACCTTTAATCACACCAGGACTGCCATGTGTAGGTCTGGTGGCCTCTTGCAACTTCCCTCTTTTCTTATGTTTTTATGGGATCAAAATTTCTATTGGAAATTTTTGAGAAAAAATACCTGCTATCCCATAAATCTATAATAATGTGGAGTATGTGAACATGGTGTTTCTATGACATAGATGTCTACCTAGCTGTTGTAAATGTATCACCCACCCACAACTGAATTTCACAACATGATAAACACAGCCTCAAAATGCACATGTACAAGGAACATTACCTACTCAGAATAACTCAAACTTTCACCTCTAGCAATATCTGCAGAAATTTGTTACATCTGCAGATATAAAGACATGATCATACAAATGTAGTTCATACTCTTACTCCTTCTATAAAAAAAAATATGTACATACAAGTTTCAACATGACTATGAAATGATACTAAGAAACACACCTTGTTTAAAAACAATATAAATCAAATACAAGTGGTAGTGTAAAAAAAAAAAAAAAAAAAAAACCCAGCATAACTGTATGGAAGAAAGCTTGATTCTTACCCATTTGATCCAAGGTAACAAATATGTTTGTCAGCATAGAGTAAAGCATCAACAAACCTGTGGGAAGGGAAACAAAGAAAAATCAATCACTAGTACATGAATAATTCAATATATATATATATATATATATATATATATATATATATATATATATATATATATATATATATATATATATATATATATATATATATATATATACAGTAAACCCTCGCTTTAACAAACCAATTGGGGGGAAAGGCCTGATGTTATATCTGAAAGTTCGTTGTATCCGAGGGTCGGTAATCCATCTTTTATAACGATCTAAGTTCGCTATATGTGATAAGTCGTTTGGTCATGCATCCACCCAGGAGTGTTTTGTTTACATTTCCACACATCCACAAGAATAAACTGTAATTACTGGTTTTTTTTTACATTTCCGCACATCCACAAAAATAAACTGTAATTACTGAATTTATTATATTTATTATGAAACCCTGAACAGTACAAACAGTATACATGTACATATAGAACAGTATGAACAGTACGTACATATAACACTTTCACTCGTGTTCGGAATCAAAGATATTCTCTGGTGGCTCTGGTGTAACTGTGTGTACGTCTTGCACACGTGAAGATGTACTGCTTCCTGACACACTCGGTAAGTCACCTGACGACGTTGATGCCACAGACACACAGGAGGTTTCTGACTCAGACCGACTCCGGGTAGGCTTCAAATAATCAGAGATCTTTTTCTGCTTCTTTGTGTTTTGCAACTCTCACATTAATTGCAGCCTAATTATGCGCAGCAACTCATAGTTTAGAGCCATAGATCCTCCCAGTCTATCGGCCAAAGCCAGCAGTGTGTCTGTAGCTTCAATACTTGCAGAAATAGATGGCCCTCCTTGTGTTGCCCCTGCCTCTTCCTCCTCATCCCCATCCTCCATGGGTGCGGGAAGCGAGCGGGGCTACGGGGCCACGAGGCTGTGTGACGCTATCTGCTCCTCACGCGCCGAACCGAGCTCGCTATTTACCGAACCAAGTTCGCTATATCAGAGGCTTGTTCGGCCAGAATAATGCGTTCGTTATATCCGAAATTCGTTATATAGAGGTTCGTTATAGAGAGGGTTTACTGTATATATATATATATATATATATATATATATATATATATATATATATATATATATATATATATATATATACAGTAAAGTCCCGGTTACGCCGGTCTCGAGTTACGTCAAACTCGTAGTTACGTCAGTCCACTATAAGGCAACTTAAGATTAAAAAAAATTGAAAATTTATAAATCGTAAAGTGCGGGATTTATTGTTATTGTTGGTGGTTGCCTGCCACACCGCCCGCCTCACACTTGAATACAACAACACCCTGCCTCAGTTCCACCACACCATTGCCCCTGGCAAGAGTGTTATCCTACTTCTGCATTTACTGAATCAAGTTCTTAGTATCTTGTTGAATGGCACCAAAGAGAAAACTTTAGTGACAGCAGTGATGCTAAGAAAAGGAAAACCATTATGCTACAAGAAAAAGAGGACATAATTAAAAGACATGAGAAGGAGGCAGCAGCTGTGTGTGAGGGAGGAAGAAGAAAATGGGAAGCCCGTTACCATGACAACGGGAGGTTGACGACCTTGAGGGCTCGCACACCCATCACAACAATAACAACTCCGAGCCTTCGCCTGGGCCACACGACACTCGCAGCTGACTTGCACCGCCTGCGCCTGTCTGCTGATCCCTATTGCCCTTTCCTATTGCATTTCCTGCCCGCTGCCCACGCTTCTACTCCCACCGCACTGCACCACGCTCCCAGCTGTCCACCCTGGGCGCCACAACATTCGACCTGCCCACCCTCCTGGCGGCCTCAGGCATCCACCCTCTCTGCAACCTGCAGTCCTTCGCGTTCGTGGCCCTAATCAACAACAAAAACAAGCTTGTGTTTCATATTCCTACATAGTTGTAAATAATATAACAATATAACCTTTAACTTACCTGAATGACCATAAACAATGATTGGTTGAAAACTCCATAATATGCTTTGAAATGTACGGAAACTCGAGTTACGTACAAAATCGACTTACGGCATGTTTCAGGAACGTAACTCTGACATAAACCGAGACCTTACTATATATATATATATATATATATATATATATATATATATATATATATATATATATATATATATATATATATATATATATATATATATATATATATATATATATATATATATATATATATATATATATATATATATATATATATATATATATATATATATATATATATATATATATATATATATATATATATATATATATATATATATATATATATATATATATATATATAGTGGTGCCTTGACATACGATTTTAATTCATTCCGTGACGATCGTTGTATATAAAAAAAATTGTATATCAAATCAATTTTTCCCATAGAAACTATTAGAAATAGAATTTATTCATTTATTCATGAATTTACCGCCACAAAAAAAAAAATAAATAAATAAAAAAAAAATAAATAAATAAATATCAAACAAATATAGATTTAATAAAAGATAAATAAGATGTTTATTGTATGCATGATATGAATTAACTATATTGCCCAATATAACAACTTAACCTGCAAAACTCGGGACTCATTGATAGATGTTCATTACGCAAGACTCGGGGCACGTCGATAGATGTTTAGGCTTTTTATGGCTATATTTGGCTATTTTCTTCCCGTTTTCTTTGCTTGTGAGCTGGCAACACTCATCAGAAGTAAACATATGCTCTACATCACTGTGTCACCAATGATGGATGATAGGAGCGACAGTGATTTCACTGCGCCTGATTCCGCCACCTCTCCAGCATGCCTTACTTCTATACCTCGGGTCTCTCGCCATGTTACGAGGAGACAACTTTTGAATCAGAGTGGTAAAAGAACAGGCAACACGAGAGAGAGAGAGAGAGAGAGAGAGAGAGAGAGAGAGAGAGAGAGAGAGAGAGAGAGAGAGAGAGAGAGAGAGAGAGAGAGAGAGAGAGAGAGAGAGAGAGAGAGAGAGAGAGAGAGAGAGAGAGAGAGAGAGAGAGAGAGAGAGAGAGAGAGAGAGAGAGAGAGAGAGAGAGAGAGAGAGAGAGAGAGAGAGAGAGAGGTAACCAGCAAGTGGGCCTTAAAAAAGTGGGAGGAAAGCCTGCGCCGGAAACTGTGTGGCACTGGCGTAGGAAACAAAACTTGGTGGTCTCTTGTTAAGGACAAACAAGGAACTGGCCACCAAGAGTCCATCCCTCCCCTCAGCAAGCAGGACGGTACTGTCGCCACCAGCAGTAAGGAGAGGGCACAGTTGCTGGCTTCCTTGTTTGCTGGAAAAATGAAGGTCGGGAATCCACAGCAGCCACCGCCTCAGCTGGTCCAGCAATGTGAGAAGACTGTCACCATGGTGGAGGTGACGCATCAGCAAGTGAAGCGATTATTGCGGGGCTGGACACACAGAAAGCCACCGGCCCTGATGACATCAGCCCGCACCTGCTGAAGCGATGCTCCCAGGAACTGGCTGCCCTCTCACCCAAGTTCACAACTTGTGTACGGGAAAACGTCTGGCCTTCAGTGTGGAAGGAGGCTCGAGTAGTTCCTGCACACAAAAAGCTCCAGGACGGACCCAAAAAACTACAGACCCATATCCCTGTTGTCAGTGGTGGGTAAAGTGTTTGAGAGGGTCGTGGCAGAGGTGGTGTGTAGCCATCTCAAGGACAATGCCCTCCTCTCAGACCAACAGTTTGGGTTCAGACCTGGAAGGTCAACCTCCGACCTAATGATGCTTCTCACCAGGCATTGGCAGGACGCCCTCGACGACGGCAAGGACACTATAGTGGTTGCTTTGGACATAGCAGGAGCTTTTGATAAAGTATGGCACAACGGATTACTAGAAAAGCTTCGTGCTAAAGGCATCCAGGGTGGCTTGCTACGACTCTTGGGAAATTACCTGCAGGACAGAAGCCTCAAGGTGGTTGTCAACGGGCAAACATCTGAGTCCCTGCCTGTGGAGGCATCAGTGCCACAGGGTTCAATTCTTGGCCCACTCCTGTGGAATATCTACGTGGATGATCTTCTCCAGCTACTGCCAGGAGTCATGGCCTATGCTGATGACTGCACCCTCTCCTATACCTATCCACGCCAGGACAGTGGGCGGGCTGCTGAGGCCATCAATCAGCAGCTACGAGTGATAAAGGAGTGGGGTGCTCGCTGGCAAGTGACATTCGCGCCGGAGAAGACACAAGCAATGGTTGTCTCTCGGTCCCCAGCCGCCATGGCAGCAATGGCAGGAAAGTTGTCTTTGGCGCTGCTGCTCTCCCACTCCAAGATGACGTCAAGATACTTGGAGTGGAGGTGGATCGAGGGCTGAGGTTTGACAGGCATGTCAAAACCATTGCCAAGAAAGCCTCTCACAGGATCTCCGCTCTCAGAAGGATCGCCAGTTTCCTCGACAGGAAGGGGAGACTGCTGCTGTACAAGGCACAGGTGCGGCCCCACCTTGAATACGCAGCTCTCTCCTGGATGTCCTGTGCCGCCACACACAGAAGGAGACTGGACAGCATCCAACGCCGCGCCATACGGCTAGTAGATGCTGCACTACCACCTCACCCAGAGCCTGAGCGTCCCTTGATTCACTGGAACACCGCAGAGACGTGGCGGCGATCGTAGTGTTCCATAAGGCACAGGTGCAAAGAGTGCCACATCTGGCAGGGCTGCGTCATCCTCTAAGAGTCACCGCACGGAGCACGAGAACGGTGCTCAATGGTGGTGACGCCGTAGAGGTGCCGCGATCCCACGGGTGTCAGCATCAACGCACCTTCGCAGGACGCGTCTCCAGGATGTGGAACTTGTTCACGGCCGCGGTGCCTCACGTCCAGGAGATGAACACACAGTGTCAAACTGATGGCACATAAGTGGAGACAGACACTGCCAACTCCTCTGACACTCTTTGTGACGTGACACTCAGTGTAGTGCAGTGCGTGAATAGTGCTAGTGAAGTGAAACGAATAGTGCTCCATTTACATGCTGACCATCTTGTATATTATCTATTTTTAAGTCTTGTAAATATTGTAGAGAAATAGATTGTAGTACCCTTAGAATAGGTAGCACACGACAGTGCGCCTTTGGGTACATGTTCCTTTGTATTAAGTTTTGTTTAAATAAAAAAAAAAAAAAGAGAGAGAGAGAGAGAGAGAGAGAGAGAGAGAGAGAGAGAGAGAGAGAGAG
>NC_059298.1:7390553-7440553 GCF_017591435.1 Portunus trituberculatus
TTAAGTATTATGTGTTTAGCTTTTGTATCAATACAATATTCTACAATAATAAACTATTGAAGTGTCAGGGATAATAATATTAAGTTTTAGAAATTAAGAATCATAGTTCTAAGTGTAGCACACACGTGGTCATGAGTCACCAGACATGCTGGACGTCCCAGAGGAAGAGAGAGTAACCAGCTCATGAATTAAGAGCCTTAAATTCACTTGCTATATGATCAGAGTTGTTAACAAATTTTTCACTCCAGAAGCAGAGGGAGAACTTAACTGTACAGGAAAGTGTTTCCCAGTAATGTCATCCCCTTAGTAATGGCAATCAAAATAACTTTTTAATTACTACCTGCTATTTTGGCTACTGAAGATTTGAGCGTGAGAACCAGTGTGGGGAATAGTTCACACACCAATGTAGTTTGCCTCTCCACCGGTTACAGATGCGACTACTCTGGTTTACGTGCCTGATCAATGTGTATGCTTGCTTATGGTTAGGCTGACTAGTACCAGTGTTGTGTCTTGCCTTGGGTTGTTTTAAGCCAGTGAAGGAAGATTGTGTCACCACCTGGTAGGCATCTCCATTAACAGTGTTTTCCATGGCCAAAGCCAAGTGAAGTGAGGTGTTTTATGTGTGAGTTGAGGCAGGTCCCCGCCGCGTGTGATGCCACGAGTCAACTTTTGGGACTAGGCTGTGTAGTGATTTTATGTTGTATTTTTTTTTTTTTTTATGTATTTATTTTCTTGCGAGTGAGATATCCTCTCTCCGGTGGGCTGGACTGTAAATGAATGAACGTGATTGTGGGGAGAGAAGTTCATTCAATATCATTCAGTTGTAAAGTGTGTAAAATCGTTCAAGAATAATTTTTCTAAATTTAAACCCAGTCCAAAATAAATCTAAAAGCTTTCATAATCTTTCCTTTATTCATAGTAAGTATTCAAAGTAATTTATTTATCTGTAATTAATTAATTCATTTATCTATTTATTTAATTTTTTTTCCCGCATTACACTGGTGGCAGCGGTGGGATTCTGAATGATAGTCTTCTCTCCATCAATCCTGCCTTGCTGCAGCTGGAAGGACAGCATTCCTTCCACCAGTTAACACTTGTAGACTTTAGCAATATTTGTGACAGTATCAGTATCAGTAACAGCAAAAGTTTAGTTACTGGGTTTAACTAAACATAAGGCTGCTTCAGATGCATTGTGAGCTGCCATTATCACATCAGCTTTTCGTTCTTTGACCTTATTTGTCTTTGATGCCCCAACCACCACAGTGTGTCCAACTACAGCAATGAAGCCATCAATGTGTGCCCTGATATCAATCTTGATTAGATCACCTTCCTGAAGAATTGTGTCACCCTCAGATGCAAGGGGAGAATAATGGTTGATGGAGTTGTTTTCTGATGCACAGACTGGAAAGGCAATTCCCTTTTTTAAATCTTTCTCTTTTTAAAACCCTTATTGGTTTCTTCCTCCAGGAGGCATTCACCTTCAGCACAGATATCATGGACTGAGGCCAGAGGCACACATTTTGCTACTAAGAGCTTCAGAACACAGTTCACTATCTCCTCAGCCATTTAGTACTTGGTGACGATAAGGTCCTCCGCAATGGTATGTATCTCCTCATGGTCGCTCATGATGAACAGCTGAGCAGATTTAGCGCTTCACGTGGACAGCAAGAACCCAACTGGAAGTAGGCCTATAGCAAAAGTAAGTAAGGGTGAAAGGGATGTTGGTACTATTTCAATTCGCAGACTAATTACTGCAATGTTACAGTCAACACAGGTCACACTGCGGTGGCTACTTCAGGACGTGGCAAGCTCTCGTATTTCCACTTTGGGATACCTGTCGAGTGAAAGGTAGAATGAATGGGGGGAGATGAATGTGTCGCATGAATGCAGGTAAGTAAGGAGGCCGAATCTTGTCATCGAGAGTACCAGTGTCTCAAACTGACGGTGGATGAGGAGGTTGGCTGGGGTGGACAGCTTCATTCCCTAGTTTTTTCTTTTTAAGTGTGGCATTGTCTCCAAGGGACATAATGGAGTGATGGTTAACCAGACCATTGTACTAGATGGCTAATGAAGTAGTTGAAAATAGAAGTGAATTTCCAAAGGCCACTGAAATTCGTAATCCCGTCCAATGATGGAGGAATTGGTGAAGATTACTGCTGCCAAAGAATAGGTATTACTTTCCTGCGTGGAAGATGTCAAGACTAATGGAAAATTCTTGAAGGGGGGAAAATCTCGTGTAGTGCTGGGGACAATAATATTAAGTTTTAGAAATTAAGAATCATAATTGTAAGTGTAGCACACACGTGGTCATAAGTCACCAGACATGCTGGGCATCCCAGATGAAGAGAGAGTAGCCAGCTCATGAATTAACCCTTGTGTGACGGGGTAATTATAAATCAATCATTCCCATCTGCGGGGAAAATGGTACTTAAAAAAATCACAGGAGATAGTTTTACTCATGAAAATACATTTCTCTTTGAAATTCTGAATACATTGATGTACTGTGCAGCTTGCTACAATCTCTGACAGCAAAGTTATTGCTTATCAAATATTCCTCCTGATAGCCAGGATGTAACCCACCGAGGAGAAACAACCCTCAGTGCGATACCAGCGCACCAATTCTCTCTCGCTCGCTCTCTCTCTGGGCATATCTTTTGGGTGAAGAAATTGTACTTCCAAAGAGAGAGAGAGAGAGAGAGAGAGAGAGAGAGAGAGAGAGAGAGAGAGAGAGAGAGAGAGAGAGAGAGAGAGAGAGAGAGAGAGAGAGAGAGAGAGATGTGTCAGCTTGTTTTGACTCTAGGCCTTTCACATCTAGACATTCAATACATCTGCAAAATATATCAAGAGAGACTCCAGAGCCCAAAACTACAAACCAAAAGATAGAGTATCTCACATGTTATCAATAATCTGTACAACGCGATGTTTGTAGGCAGTACGGTGTAAAACCCGTCGGGCATGGAACATATCATAGACATTGTTGCTTTCCTTGTCTCTAATGCAGATCTGAGTTTCTTCCCCAACTGGTATAACTCGAGAGAACTGGATGATGCGATGATAGTCAAACGTTACCTGTAAAAAAAAAAATACCATGATAGAAATAGTAATCCAATATGTGTGGTGACTCCACATCACAGAATATATAGTATGCATGGAAACTCTTGATTCTATGGGGTCAACACTTCCAAAGTGAAACGCATTGTTTCTCTTTCCTTTTGTGGAGATCTCCATTCTTGGAGATTTTAATGTTCACCACCAACTTTGGCTTTCCTCTCCCTTCACCGACCATCCTGGCAAACTAGCCTTTCACTTTGCTATTCCCCATGACTTGAAGCAATTGATACATGCTACTTGCATACATGACTGTCTTGGGAGATACGTCCAAGATCCTTGACCCTTTCCTATTCTCTGATTCTATCATCACGCTCGTTATCCCCTTTGATTATCTTTTAAATATTATTTGCCCTTTTAATGGCTTAAATGTTTATTATACAGGTAGTTCTCGTTTTGTGCGAGATATGGGTTCCTACAGGCTTCACACAAACTGAAATCGCACAAAAAAAACATATTTTCCCCATAAGAAACAATGGATAATAGGGGGGATGCGGGTTTTGGCCTAAAAAACTTCCATTTTTTGAACGAAAAACACATTTATTTGACTAATAAAGTGAACATGTTCTGAAAATGTATCGTTCTAAACCTATAAGTAACACTAATGTGTAAATAAAGTGTAAATAAAGCACCCATTAACACTCAACACGATGCTCCCTCACTTCTCACAGTCCCTCACAGTCACTCGCCATCTTCGTCTGTGCTGTCCACTTCCTCTGGCACATCCACTTCCACTTCCACTTCCTCTCCTATAGCTTCAGGGTCATCCACTTCCTCTTCCTCTTCTGTCACTGGTTGCACAGGCAGTTTATTGAAAAACTGCAGCATGGTGGTCTGGCGTTTTTTCTTTTGAAATTCAGTCTGCATTTGAGTGTAGCAGAAAAGTGTGTCCATACACTTTCTTGTGATTGTGGTGCTTCGTTCAACATTGGGGTCGTGTTCTTCCAGCATGGCAAAACCTTCTTTTATTTTCCATAATGCTTCACTGATAACAGTGGCAGTGAGCGTCCGTCCTCCCTCAGCCTTGTCTGCCGCTGCCGTTGCTTCTGCCTCTTCTCTTTCCCTCTTGTTCTCTGCTTCGATGTCCAGCAGGTCTTCATTGCTCAATTCTTGTCTGTGTGACTGAAGCAGTTGATCAATGTCCACTTCCTCCTCCTAAGTATTTTTAATGTCACTTGTGTACACTTCACAAACCCTGATTAATTAACGGTATTAAATATTTTATTATTTAACACAATCAATAACAATAACAACATAAGAACTGTAGAATAAATAAATAAATATTAAATAAACCAATCTTACCTTAAGGGCTCTGGGGTTCTGAGAGTGATAGATGAGGACAGGCTTCAGCCTGCAGTTCCTCCTCAGCGTTGGCCCCCAGCAGCAGCGTCAGGCGGTCCTTGGACGCCTTAAAACCAGGCGCCGTCTTCTCCTCCTGTGCGATGTACGTCCTCGCTTGCATCTTCCAGTAAAGGCCGGTCTTGTCTACATTGAACACTTGCTTGGATGAGTATTGTCCTTCTTCCAGGGTCTTCTTAAGCATCTCTGGGAATTTCCTGGCCGATTCTGTGTCTGCTGATGCTGCTTCTCCGGTCATTTTGATGTTATGAAACCCGTATCTTAGCTTAAATTTTGCATACCAACCAGAACTAAGCTGCTTGGAAGGATGTATTTGGCCCGTCATTTCCTTCGATGTCGTTAATGAGGCTTTTAGCTTTTTCCTGAATGATGGCCAAACTAACAGGAATGCTGGTCTTGTTCTGGTGTTGAATCCAAGTCGCCAGCATTTTTTCCATCCTCTCCATGGCCGACGATCTGCTGTAGGCTACCATCTGCAATGTCCTAGACAAACCTGCTTCCACAGTTGCTCGTATTTTTGCAGCATTGTCTCGGATGCGCCTCAGTGTGCTCTCCCCCAATCCCAAGGCATGGGATATGATCAAAGTTTTTTGTCCTTGGTCATACCGGCTCAAAATTTCCATTTTCTTAGCCAGAGTGAGTGACTTGCGCTGCATTTTCTTAGCTGGAGGGCCGCTGCTGGTTCCAGGAGAAGATGAAGGATGTTTTGGGGCCATTTTGATGAATGAGTAAATTGGCTGGACTGGCTGTGACTGCAAACACACGAGAGGGCTGTAAACATTGAACTGGGAGCGGGAGCGGCCGCCTGTCAGCAGGCAGCGGAACTACGCATCTGGCACACTGTTTGAAATGGGGTTGGGGCAAATCGCATCTTAGCGAACAGATCGCACAATTTTAATTAATTATAATATTTTTAATGTCGCATCTTAGCGAATTCGCACAAACAGAACACGCACAAAACGAGAACTACCTGTAATTTTATTTTAAAATATGTAAATGGAATAACCCAAGGGAAGCAATGATTTGCCATCAGTAAATTAATTTATTTATCCTTTATTTTAAGGTTAATTTCAACACACTCCCCAGCAAAGATTGCAATTTCATTTTAAATTGCAATTATACTTATTATTTAATATTTTGGTGTCATGTATGGTTATGGCAGATATAGTCACTCCGCACTATTCCCCGGAAATCCATATGGTGATTTTTTAATTATTGTTAAATCCTCACTATGTCATGAAGTAGGGAGTAGTGTAGCATTTTTTGGGAACACATATTTGAGAAAGGTACTCAAATATATTTTCTAACCTAAAACATAAAATTATTAACTTAATTCTAAACAAGACATTGAAATAAACAAATCATCCTCACCTTAGCAATATATCTTCACCCTTGAAGAGGATGTAACCTTTGTTTTCCTAAATATCCCCATAAAAATTGACTAAGGTGTAGCATCTTTTAATACTAAACCCCAACTTAACCTAAATCTAACTTAATCTAACAACTTACAAGTAAGGCAGTTTATCCCTAAGCATCTTATTGAACTTTATGGCCGTGTGCCGCCTAGGTCAAGGGTTAACCTGACTATCAATGTCACGAGCTGGAGGCTCATTGGCGCCACCATCCGACCCACTTCTATTCCCTTCCCTCCCCGCGTGAGTCATTGACACCTCCAACGGCTACAGGTTGGAAATAGAGTGGTATTCCACGGCGCCGTTTCCCTGCTTGACCTTGACTGTTCTTATTTTGGCGTCACAACCAGCAATAAGTTCTATTATCCTTCCCAACATCCAGTAAGGTCTGGGTTTGTTGATGGTCTTAATGAGAATTACATCACCCACCCTTACCCTATTCTTCCAGTTACTCTGATACAAATTACGACTGTGTTCTCTTAGGCTCAGAAGATATTCGCTGTACCACAGTCTTTTAAAATTGTCAAGGATCTCTTTCTGAACTACTAGAGTGTTCTCCAGTGTTTCCTGGTCATCCACCCATATGTTTTCATCATCCTTCAATACAATGGATGAATTGCTATGTAATTTTATAAATGAGTTGGGTGTTATGGACTCCAGGTCATCAGCACTGGATCTATAAGTTAGGGGCCTGGAGTTCATAGCTAGCTGAATATTCGAAATAGATGTTAGCAATTCAAAATAAGACAGCTTAGCCCTGCCAATTACCTTGTATAGGCAGTTCTTTAGGGTACGAATAAGTCCTTCCCAGGCGGAACCAACCCATGCAGAATATACAGGAATCTTAATGTGTTTAATCCGCATTTCTCCAGTTCTTCCCTAAATTCTTCTGATTTGAGGGCATTTTCTAATACAAGACCCCCTTTTAAAAAATTATTTTGCATTATCAGAGTACATATACTGGGGAATGGAGTGGGCGTTGCAGAACCGTTGGAAGGCTAACAGAAAATTTTTGGTGGTCATATCTGACACTAGTTCAAAGTAACAGCTCTTATATTCAAACAAGTAAAGATTAAAATATATACCTTCACTGCCTTGGCTGCCACTATATCTTGAACCCAAAAATTACCCGTATAATCCACTCCAACATGTTGGAAGGGTTTCACTAAATTCATGTGATGCTTAGGCATGTCTGTAAATTTTGGGCATTTAAATGCTAATGCATTGTATTTTTTACAAACTGTACAAGTTCCCAGTGCACTCTTGACTGCTGCCCTACCCTTAGGGATCCAAAATCCTTGTTCCCTAATAAGGTAGTACCAATGCCTAAATGCTGCATTTTTAGATGACAGTCATTTATAATGAGAAGAGTAAGTCTGCTTTCCTTTGGCAAGACTATGGGATTGTGTACATTATAATCAAAATACAAGCATTTGCTTATCTTGCCTCTGTATCTTAAAATGCCTTTATTATCTAGGAATAAGTTAAGATTATTTACCAGAGGAGGTATTACTTTGTTATTATTAGTAGTATTGTTTTGGATACCAGCATTACTTAAAAATTACAGTTCCTTTTGGAAATATTCCTTCTGAGCTGGTTTTTATCCAGTACTATGGCCCATGCCTTCATTTTAGGGTCACAGCCTTTAATCTTGCTCAGGAACTTGTATATATACGAGGTGCACTTTATCAGCTTATTTATACTAGAGTAATTATTTATATTTAAAACTCAGGTGTTTACTTTAGCAGGCTGATGTGCACACAAAGTACTTATTAAGGGTTTCTCAGCAGGTGATATACTAAGCAAGGGATATTGTGGCCACTGGGTGAAATTATTAGACAACCACTGCGGACCTTCCAGCCAGAACTTCATCTTAGTTGTAAACTTACTATAAGTAAGCCCCTTTGTTACCAGGTCTGCAGGGTTTTCAGCAGTAATTACATACTTATGATGGATGGGAACATGGTACTTATTCATTATCTCCATTTTTAAACTGGTGGCATCTAATATTCTGTTATGGAGGAACTTGGACTTGGTCTTTGTCTCCTTTGTCAACAGCCAGTTTAAACCCACTTGGGCATCTACACAAATATTTATGAATCTAATTTGCATGCCCTTATAAGAGTCTAGAATTGATGGTATGCATTTTAGAGCCAATGTGACTCCCATGAGCTCCAAAGTAGGAATGCTATGCTGATTCTTGGCCTTAAGAGGTGCTAATTTGGATTTGGCAAATACAAAGGATCGCTGGTCATTATCATTTACAGCATAAGCTACAAAGCCATATGCCTCAGCAGAACTATCACAAAAAATATGCAAGCCATACCCTGCATCCTCATTAAATGCCTGTCTACTAAAATTTAGTTGTGGTAATTGTTCTAAATCCTTACTCAGCTTTTTCATTTCAGTACATATTTCATTATTTAATGTATCATCCCAGCCTACTTCAGACTTCCATATCTTTCGCATTAATATCTTCCCTCTTATTGTAACAGGGAGAGCAAAATTGATTGGGTCAAATAACTTTGAGGTCTGGGATAGCACCCTTCTTTTTGTGTTAGCTTGTGGGTCCAATTTACAAGGGGCTATGCTTAGGGTGTCTTTATTAAAATTATACTTGTACCCCAAGACCTTTTCTTCCTCACAATTATGTTCCACAAGTCTTTCATCACGTGCCATCTGTTCTCTCAATTCTTGTGAATTGGAGTTCCATGATCTAAGCTCGAATCCTCCTTCTTTCATCCTTAAATAGGCCTGATCATAAATGTCATGCATTTCATTTACTTTATTACCAGTTACTATTAAATTATCAACATAAAAATTATTGGCCAGTATATAACTTACATTGTCATTAGGGAAGGAATTAGCATGATGTTGCATAACATAATGGAGTATGAAGGGAGAGGAAGTAAACCCAAAAACAATAGTTTTAAATCTATAGGCTACTAATTTGTTACCTCTTTTCCAGAAAAAGCAAAATCTATTTTTATCAGCTTTCCTCCTTAAGTTTAATCATTAAGAAAGCTTGCTTAACATCACTTAACATAACATAATTGTTGGACCTGAACTTAAACAACATTTCCAGTATATTGTTCATCATATCTATGCCTGTATAGGCTGCTTCATTTAAAGAAGGCAATTCTTTACTTGTCTTAAAAGAACAGTTAAAGACATCTTATTTTTGTTGTTACCTGCTCATCAATTTTAACAACAGGCCTATGAGGAATCCATACTTTGTTCTTATATTCCAATGGATTTACTTCAATCTCTTCCATTATGTTATTCCTAATCTGCTGATCAAAGACAGCCTGATATTTATCTTTTAATCCCTTAGCTTCTAGCTGTTTGATGGTTCTGTCCAATACCTTCAAGGCAATGGAATGATTAGATGGTACTGAATTTACTTTATGATAGTGACCATCTTGGAATTTAATATCATCTTTAAATTTATCTACTTGCTCTTGGTCAACAGATGTTAATTCACTGTTGTCAGTTTTTATACCCATGGATTCTAGACTGAACAAATTCTCAAGGCTGTTGTCTACCTCAGAGTCTGATAGAATATTCTCTAAAGGATTGAAATATGACTTAAAAGGGTCTAAAATGGTGTTAACTGATGTTTTAACTTCATTGACTCCCATTTGGCATTTATTCTGTAAAAGTTATCTTACTACTTGCCCCTCTTGTTTATTAAGAAAATTATAGATGTTTCCAATAGGGGCAACTTTGTTGTCCATCACAAGGCAAGGCATTTGTCTTTAGCTCAGGTTGCTTTCTCTTTAAAGGACATAAGGCTGTGAAGTGTTCTTTAGAATTACAGCTCTTGCAGGCGAACCTAAGCTTTCCTTGTTTGCCGTAATAACTGTTTTGTCATGACCAGCTCCTGCACAGCTTGTGCAGAGCGTTAGTTCGTTCAGCCTATCAATTTTGTTCTTATATGTAGGGAATGCAGTACATTTTCCCAGTGTGTGTAAATCACTGCCACATAATTTACAAGCTGGTGGTTTACCAGCAGTCTTATAATTTGGGAAGGTGTTTTTAGCTGCTGGTTTAGATTCAAAGGTAGATTTAGTTTGGAGAGTCTTTTGAAGAGTCTTAATTTGGGTAGATTTGAGAACCCCAGGTTTAGATCTTGCAGGGTTAGTGCGACTTAGCAAGTTTAATACATGATGATAATTATCAAACAACTCAACCAAGGAAGGATAACTTGTCCTTAAATGATGAATGAATTCCTTCTTTACCAAATTAGGAAGTTTGTTAAATACCACATGACTAATCATTTTTAACCCTGCACTATCCTCCTGTAGGAAATCTAAACCATGTTGTTGCAGCTCATAGACTTGTGCTTTAATCTCATTTATATAGACTCTTACTGATTGAAAGTCAGGATCATTTCCCCAAGGAGTAGCAGCTTTCATAATGTTATTTATTGTTTGATCTATAAAAAATTCCTTATCTAAAAATTCTTTCTTTAAAAAGAAAATGGCTACCTCATAGTTATCATCAGTAAAAGATAGATGTTTGACTACAGATAAAGCATAGTCTCTTAAATAGCCAACTAGATAAGCTAACTTTGTGAATTTAGAAAGATTACTCTTGGTTCCAATAACCACATTAAATTGATTATAAAATGTGTTGAAGGCAAATTTGTCCTTTTCAGTGCCATTAAAAGAGCCACACTCTAAAGGAGGAAGTTTACTCTCACTTGTACGGACTTGTTTGAATAATTTTAAAAGGTCTTTACTAGAAGCTGAGTTATTACTGTTATCATGCTAATCTTCATCCTTTAAAGGCTCAAATTGGCTACACCCAGCATTCACTTCCATAAAATATGAAGTTTGTTCATCAAGCTCACGGTTCAAGATCATTCAATGTCATTATCAACCATCAATTCATTTATCTGACCATCATAATCGAATGATGTTTTTCTCTTTCTCAATCTCATTAAAACTGAGTTTATACAATGAAGTAGTCAACTTGTTATCATCAGCATATTTCTAAAGGTGTTTCAAGTGCAAGGTAATTTTTCTTTTATGCACACCTCTCGATTTTCTCAAAGCAGATAATTTATCTGAAAATTTTGAGTCCATAATATTAGAAGTGGCCATGGTTATATACGATAACTACCAGGGCAGCTATCAAGAATGCACAGAAACACTAGTTAACTACTCGAAAGCCCAACGCCAAACTGATAATTTAAGCTTTACAATAATTACATCACCGCTATAATTTAAAGTTAATAATACCTCATTAGTATCAACTAATCTGAGGATAACTACACAATGTTCACGTGACACGGTGCTAAATTAATCAAAGATAAAAAAAATTACCACAAAAACAGTCAAGGCCGAAAGCCGAACACATGCTTAACAACCATTCATATCATCACGAGTCACCCTCGAACATGAACCTTGCCAAATATTCTTATGAACAGATAACAATGAACTTTCGGAGAAGACTCATTTTCTTTGCTCCAAGGCAAACACAATGGCACCAATTATGCGTGCCTGATACTTGACCAGCCCTTCGTCTTTCAGGTGAACACCGTCACCAAAGTACTGGTGATGGTTTAGCTGATCAGGTGACCCCAACAGCACCATGTGATGCAATAGGCCACTATTTTTTATGGTCTTATTTAGATAGTTGTTAAGCACGTGCCGGCGCTGAATGAATTCCTCAACACTGGTGTGCCATGCCTGTTATCGGGAAGACAGTACCTCGGCTCAATCTGAACTGCTAGTTTGAGGCAATGAGGCAGGTGCTGGTTGAGCCGTTCATAAAAGGCCTTCATCCACTGTTTGATTTCTAAGTTAGTGTTGTGGACAGTGAGAGAGAGAGTTGCCACCAAAAATTATTACTACAATGTTAGGATTTACTTCAGCCAGGGCCTCAAACTCACCTGGTCTATTTAACACAAATTGGTAATCCTTACCTGAATGGTATCTGAAGTGGCAGTCAATTTCAACTCTCTCACCGCCAACCTCTAACTCTTTATCCCAATGGCAGTAATTGCACAAAGCACGCACAAAGGAATGACCGTAGAAGAGTACCTTCATGACTATCTACGCCTGAATTCCGTAATTTTTATGAATTAGGAAATTTTAACCACTAGTAAATGGAACACCGTATTGAAAATTAACGACCAAATTGAATATTAACCGTATTGAAAATTAACTGTATTGAAAATTAAATTGTGTTAGAAATTAGTGTTCCACACAACCTAAGGGGAATTTAATAAAAGTTAATGTGAATAAGAACTTTAAAGGAGAAAGCCAGTAAATAAAATTAATCACCAGACTCTTACCTGGCAATTATGTCTGGGAGCACTCACCCCCACATTTCAGTGTTCCAGCTGCCAATGAATAGCTAGCTAGCTACAGGACCTGCAACCTGTAAGCTAACATTAACAGCTAAAAACTTATCTGGCTTTCAATACGGTGGGAGTATCGAGTCTGGCGGGATCAAGTTCTTCTGCACGTGGTAGCTTTTGCGTACTACCCTTGGTAGTTGGGACGAGAGTGTGCCAGCGCACTAGCCGACCCCAAAATGTTGCCAATGCCTTATCATCACACTCGTTATCCCCTTTGATTATCTTTTAAATATTACTTGCCCTTTTAATGGCTTAAATGTTTATTATAATTTTATTTTAATATATATATATATATATATATATACGGAATAACCCGAGGGAAGCAACAATTTGCCATCAGTAAATTAATTTATTTATCCTTTATTTTAAGGTTAATTCCAACACACTATAGTCAGAGGAGTTAGGGGAGAGCTAGAGAGCACAGATAAATTTAGTTAGAAAGTGACTGTTGAGTCTAAGCCAGAAGGTGGAAAACTTGGAAGATTCAAGAGTGTGGGCAAAAGAGCAAGTTAAGCCACTGCACACATAGATGCAACATCCAGCTTTAAAACAAAAATGAGAATAGAGAAAGTAGGAGGGAATAGAGAAAGGGCTATTGTTAGTTGCCTCAAACAGCTGTGTTTCGGTGAGGAAAGGGAGATGAGGTTTAGTAGAGGAGAGGTGGTGTTCTACATATCAAAAATGTTGCAGAAGTTAATGAAGAAAAAGTTGAGGGAGGTGTCAAGACATTTTGGGTTGACAATGAGAGAGCAGTCCAACCTGAGAACATTTCTGGTCCCCTCCCCAGAAGGGGACTCCGAGACTGAATTTGGAGTTGGCATTTTTTTATTTTGAATTTTAAGTGAAGGGTTCGTGTGTGGTAAGTGCATGTAGTTTTGTGAAAAGGAGAAGAGATATCTTTAGAGGGCAGACTGTGACTGCCTCCTTGAGTTGAAGGACACAAAGAGAAACATTCAGCAAGATCACAACTAGCTTTAATGGAAAGTTCAGACCACCCCCTGAATGAGTGCTATTATACCTCGCTGGGAGTAAATTATTGTTTTGGTAGGTGTCTACTACCTCCTCCTGCAAATGAGTCAACCCCCTTAACTATTACGTAGCCTGGTCCAATGTCACCCTGAGTCACTAAGTACTGGGTTATAAATTAAGTTTTACCTACAGTAAAATAAATCAAACAAATCAAACAGATTGAAAACGACACCAACTTCAAGCATTTCAACATAAACAAGCTGCAAGTTTTTACTTTTTTCTGTACTCACCTGTTTCACCATTATATCAGATGTACATTTACTTTTAAAACTTTAATGGTAAGTATCCATCCACTGACAGTCCTGCTACTCATGGGGACTGCACATACTCCCAAAAGGAATATGTTTAAGGATGATGTGAATATTTTATAGGCAAGGGACTCAGGGAGGCCAGATAAGACTGGCTTACGAACACGGTCTCTTCCTCTCTACCATATTATGCTGGGGACTTACACTCTGTAGTGAACAGGAACAACAAAGTACTACACACATACCGTAGTTTATTTTATTGATACAAAAGCTAAAAATATAATAATTTCATAACGATAAAATCGTGCTGCCACCTAGTGACAAGCATTCCCTTTGAACAGCTGTTTAGGCACAAAATTTTAGATATAACTTTATATTTACAAATATTTTAGGCATTATGTTTTTAGCTTTTGTATCAACAAAATATTCTATATAAATAAACTATGGTATTTGTGTAGGTACGCTATTCCTACTTACTACGGAGTGTCAGTCCCCTGCACAACATGATGGTGAAGGATGAGGTTGTCTCCCTGACCTATAAATCCTATCAGGAACTTGGAGCACCTTTTCCACTCTTTATATTTTACTTTATTGCACCTTTACCACTTTTATTTGATGATGCATCCACAAAGTATTTAGCAGAATATTCTACCAGCTTATCTTTTGATTTACTGTTCGAAAGAGTTGGCTTGGCCACACCATACTCCTCACAAACACTAGCAACTCTAGCTCCTATCTCTAATTTTCTTATTAATTCCAGCTTTTATGTCACAGCTAGGGTAATTTATTTACGCTTAACACCCTTGGAAGACATAATTAAGAGTTCTACGATACTGAAAATGCACAAACTTGCTCAATGATACTGGACAATACAGTATTCATTAGTGTCGGTTGAACTTGTTTACAACCGCCTGTCACAGTGGCTCTGCCATCTATCGGCTGTCTCTGAAAGTGTGTGAGGCGTGCATTATTTGAATTCATTTGTTGGCCATCTGTACTCAAATTATTAAATTATTATCTGGACACTGTCTGGATTACCCAAAATCTGGATAAACGAGGTCCAGATAATCGAGGGTGAAGTGAGATACAAGTTTAATTCGTTCCATGACGGAGCTCATATCTCAAATAGCTCATTTCTCAAAACAATTTTTCCTATTGAAATGCACTGAAATGCCATTAATCTGTTCCAGCCTCCCAAAAAGAGCACCTGTATTATTTTCTACATGATTTTAAGTAAGAAAAAGGTATTTGTAAATAGTAGTGCATAATGTATAGAGAGATCAGTAATAATATAAACTAACCTTGATGCCTAAATTAAGGCTGTCACGTAAAAAGTAGTCCCACTTATCAACATCAATTCCAGTTTGCTTATTGGCCACAATCTGAAAAAAAGCTTAATGTAACATTTCTTTGAATTCACTAAAAAACTGTATGAATTATAACCCTCATTCATTTTGGCAATATAATATAAACCAATCTAATACCTGTGATTCCATTTAATTTCTGACAAGCTGGGCAATTCTAAGCTCTCTGATATTAAGTTTTGTATCTCAGAATATAACTGGCCCATGGAAGATGCAGTAGATACTCATCAACTCCATCCTCATACAGTGTAGGGAAAACTTTCATCATCTCAAAGATTTTTAAAGATATTTTAAATGTTGGAATAATGGTAAATCAGCAAAATCTGGGCCAATGTTATGCTGGCATATGGATGTTTTGCTGTATTTCAAGACATCTTAAAAATTTTACTATTATATAAACTTGATAACAGGCTTCTTATTAGCTCTATTGTATAGTTATCTCACACATAAAGGACAGTATCCATAAAACAACAAAAGACAAGGATACAATTCAGTACACAAAAAGTCAATTTTCAAATATATTGTTTATAACAAAATACAATTTGTGTACAGTAAATTATTTAAATCCTGGAATTTCAATAAAAACTTCTTTCATAAAATTCAAATTGTTTAAATTTTGAAATAGAACTTTTACTGATGTAAATTAGAATGGTTCAACAGGTACTTAATGCTTATTAAAAACTTTTGTTTTCTGGATATTTTATTTTTCTCTGCTCCATTTTAGCCTTGGTTGCCTCCAAACATATTAAATAATTCTTGTTCTATGCTTTAGTATCCAATAAGTAAGAAAAAAAAAATTTTAATATAAAAAAAAATTATCATCTGTTGCTTTGTATAAAGCACATGACCATGTATAAAGCATCATGAAGCTACAACCTCCAGCTTTAGTAGTCACCTACTACCAGTGACAAAATACTAAAAAGTGGAAAGAACAATACATTACACTTTTTCCAAATCTTCATGTCCCTCACTGACAAAAGTGTTTTTTTTTTTTTTTTTTTTTAATGAAGTTAACAATTAGGTAAAGGGAAATTTGCAGTCTAAATTAAAATGCCAAAATAGATACAAATGGAATTCAATGTTATCATACTTTTGATCAAAATAAGGTAAAGATAAAATTTCAACTTTTTTAAAACTCACCTGATACAAAAATGCTTTCTTGGTTGCCTTGGTTGCCTCCAAACATATTAAATAATTCTTGTTCTATGCTTTAGTATCCAATAAGTAAGAAAAAAAAAATTTTAATATAAAAAAAAATTATCATCTGTTGCTTTGTATAAAGCACATGACCATGTATAAAGCATCATGAAGCTACAACCTCCAGCTTTAGTAGTCACCTACTACCAGTGACAAAATACTAAAAAGTGGAAAGAACAATACATTACACTTTTTCCAAATCTTCATGTCCCTCACTGACAAAAGTGTTTTTTTTTTTTTTTTTTTTTAATGAAGTTAACAATTAGGTAAAGGGAAATTTGCAGTCTAAATTAAAATGCCAAAATAGATACAAATGGAATTCAATGTTATCATACTTTTGATCAAAATAAGGTAAAGATAAAATTTCAACTTTTTTAAAACTCACCTGATACAAAAATGCTTTCTTCCTAGGGCGGCCTTTATACCACCATTCTGAACCATTACCAGGTACACTGTAGATCATTTCTTTGATGAAAGTTATATCTTGGTCTTTCAAACCATATCTATCAAATTCTTCAATAAGATTGTTAGTTTCCAGCAAGTAGTCAAACATCTTTATTGAGGCATTTTCATGCTGAAACAGATATTTGAGACTGGTTAACATTACTGAACCTTCTATGTACTGTCATCAAACTCATTCCCCACTATGAATGAGGTGGTGAAAAATGTATATAACAGAAAAGATATACACATCATGCATTAATAATGGTGCTTTTATATGTTATCACATTTATTAAAACTACATCAAAATACAGTGGTGCCTCAGCTTATGAATTTAATTAATTCCATAACGTAGCTCATACCCAGAAATACTCATATCTTGAAACAAATTACCCCATTCAAAACAATGGAAATCCAATTAAACTGTTCCACACCCAAAAAATATCAATATAAAATGAATTTAGCATATTATCTTTTGCAAAATCAAAGTAATTTCTAACAAATAACAATGATAAATAATACACTATGGTCCCTAGTTAAATCACCAAAGGAAGAAGCACTTACACTGTCCTATGTGGAAAACTAAACTATTTAATGTTCCTAAAACATTAACTTTTCATGATATTTTTAAGAGTGTCCTCTTGTCCATCTATCTCCATCATCAGTCAGTGTTACCAGGTCTTGTCTGTCTATTTCTTCCATACAGTTTACTATCTTAGACATCATAATTAGATCTCTTCTCTCCTGTCTATCCTTCAAAGTTAGATAATTGGAGCAAAACCCTCTTATGACATTGGTGCCCATGAACAAGCAAGTGAAGAATCCTGGTGACAGGGAAGCCTCTTCCACTGTTCTTTTTATCTAAGTAGCTGTACTACTGTGTCTAGTGCTATAACTTTTCTGGACCTGGCAAACAAGTTCCAAAAGCCACTTGACTAATTCAAAGCAATGAAATTTTCAAAGCAATGTTTAGAAGCAAGAAATAGGGCAAATAGGATCCTGGGTTTTATAAATAGAAATGTTAGTTATAAAAGTAAGGAAGTGGTGCGTAGCTTATATAATTCCTATGTTAGGCCCCATTTAGAGTATTGCATACAGGCCTGGTCACCCCACTATAGGCAGGATATCAACATGTTAGAAGCAGTTCAGAGAAGAGCAACTAGGATGATACCAGCATTAAAGCGCCTGGAGTATAGAGATAGATTAAAGGAATTAAACATGTTTTCATTTGAGAGGAGATGTATAAGAGGGGATATGATAGAGTTATTTAAAATGTTTTCAGATACAAACTACATAGATGTGAGATCTTTCTTTACCTTAGAGGAGGGAAATAGGACTAGAAATCATGGCAGGAAGATTAGAAAGCAAGGCTGCAGGTTAGATATAAGAAAATATTTCTTTAGTCATAGAGTGGTAGACTTCTGGAATGCATTGCCAGAGACGGTTGTAAATAGCACTAGTTTGACAATGTTTAAAACAGATTAGATAAGCACTTAAATTCATTAGATTTATAATTATGTATAGCACTGCATGATAGTTTTTATAAGAAATTTACTATAGTTAAATAAGACATGATCCCCATGTATGGGGACCACAAATTGTAGAGGATTTCGCTGCAGGACTTAGCCCTGTTAATGGGCCAAATATTTAGAATTAGTATATAATGTATTGTGTACTTGTAAGTGTATCTTTAAGTACTGATGACGAGGTCGCTGTGCGACTGATACAGGATAACCTAGATGGGCCCTGGTGGCCCTTTGTTATCCTATTATTTATGTTATGTTATGTTATGTTATGTTAAAGCAATGGACATGCAGTGAAGGAAATACAGATGCCATCCTTCAGAACAATGAACACCCAGTCCTTTGCTCCTATAGCCTTGCACTTAAGCAGATATTAATCACAGTAGTCTGCTATCTTAGCTGTTAAGGATGGTAGCCTTATTTCCCCCCAAACAACTTTCCCTTTCCCTTTCTTGTTAGTGGAAGTGGGATTATCCACTTACCAACCAACCAACCTTACTTCTCTAAGGAGAGTGGGACAGCTTTATGATAGTACAATCAAGACTTGCCCAATACTGTAATGTGGTCGTCTTAGGAATATGCTCGAACAGAATTGTACCTGGAGATGAGTATGGTTTGGTAAGTGCCATGGTTATTGGTTGTTGAAGTATCACTTATGCTGTCTTTTCTGCTTCCTTGATTTTCTTTGTCAAAGAGGAGTCTCAAGTCTATAAGAGATTGGTGCAAGTATATCTGTGTAGCTGTCTGGAATGACAGAGGAAGGAGTGCAAGCTAAGTTTCTTGGCACAATGCCATCACATCAGTAAGCACAAAAGCAAAACCCCTCAGTTTATGCTATTATGGCTATTGCAGATTCTTGAGGACTTACTGTGACTTGGTAGTGGTGCTGGTTGTAAAAGAAACTGACTGGAACAAGAGGAAAAATAAAAATGTGAAATGAGAAACTGTGCTTCCTTCATTGAGCTATGATGCTTAGCTTCACTACGTTTGTATAATGAAAAGAGAACCACAAGTCTGGTTTGAGCTTGGCTTCCCTACCTTTTTCCTTGTGCCCAGTCACAACAGGTACCTGAGAGAAGGATAACTGACAAAA
This sequence comes from Portunus trituberculatus, assembly GCF_017591435.1. Taxonomy (NCBI): domain Eukaryota; kingdom Metazoa; phylum Arthropoda; class Malacostraca; order Decapoda; family Portunidae; genus Portunus; species Portunus trituberculatus. The sequence continues at coordinate 7,409,698 of NC_059298.1, forward strand.
GAGGAACCATTAATTACTGTCAACAAGCACTTGAAGCAGCATCATGGAAAAATCCCATTGGCCATGCTTGTGTGAACTCCTGCACAATTTCTATTTCTCTTGAATAAAAGTTTATTTACACAAGACTTTTCTCCCCAAAAGCCAAATTAAGTCTTTTCTATTACATATTTTTTAAAAGCTGTCTTACTTTGCCAATCCCCACGATCTTGCCACAACTTCATCCTCACTGCACTATGACTCAAATTTAATCTTCATAGGATGACTTTCACTTTATATTTTCTATTCTGTATACTTCCTCGATCTCATGTTTTGCCCCAGAACCATCTTTATGATCTCTACCATTTTTCTCTCATGTTTTCCCTCCTATTTGAATGGCATTTCTTCTTCCTTTGCTCTGCCTAACACAACTTTTTTTTTTTTAACTGTACAGTGCCAGTCATTGCATTATGCAGTGCCGACTCTGTTGATAAACAGTATGAATAATATTGAAAAAATAAAGTCAAATCGGTACTTACCATTGCTTAATAGTCGATGGGGTTTCCCTTCCTCCTAATGCACTCCTTTAAGCGTGAAGGCAGTGAATTAGCAAGATTTTCGAGGATGGTGTGGTCAAAATTGAGCCATTCCTCCTTAATGGCAGTTTCTAGCTTGGTGAGGGTACTGGTGTCTTTCCCCTGCAGACGGCACTTAATGATAGACCAGAGGTTTTCTATGGGACTCAAGTCGAGTGAGTTGCTTGGCCAGTCACTTATGAAGTTCACTTCAGAATCACTGAGCCACTGTGTCACTGATTTAGCAGTGTGACATGGTGTGCCATCCTGCTGAAACACCTCAGCACTGCACTGCACAGCTGGGCAAATAATCAGAAAGTAACTCCAGATAGCTATTTTGATTCATCATTTCATTATGGGGAAGCACCACCAACTCACCAATGTTAAAGAATGTGAAGCATCCCCACACCATTAAAGATTCAGGATGCTTTACTGTGCGGTAAGAAATTTTAGGGTCAAGCCAATCACTTCCCGGACGCCGATAAACGCTGCCTCGAGCGTTGTCAGTCACTCTGAAGATGGATTCGTCACTCCAAAGCACGTGTCGCCACCTTGCCGCATCCCACTCACTATATTTTTTAGCAAAAGCGACCCTACGCGCCTGTTGTGTAGGGGTGAGGAGCGGTTTCTTGACTGGGCGGTGGCTGCGGAAGTCAAGGTCATCATGCAGGCGGCGACGCACTGTCCTAACTGACACATTATTCAACAGATGAGGGTTTTGTTCCTTTAACATGCGTGCAGTCATACGTGGATTTGTAATAACTTCACGCTTGAGGATGGCCAAAGAACGATGTGAGGTTTTACGGGCTTTCGCGGGATGTCCTTTGTGGTGCGGTGTGACAAGCTGCACAGCGTCCCAAAACCGCTTGGTCCACGCTTGCACTGTTCTTTCACTCACACCTACAATTTTAGCAATATCCTTTGTTGGAGTTTTTACCTTGTACAGATTGATGATTGATGCAATATCCTCTTTGGACAAGTCCTTTCTCCTTCCCATAATGAGACCAAATCTCAAAACAGGAAAGTAAAATGAAAAAAGAGCATGGCCAGAGTGAGAAGCAAAGTAGCGCATAATCACTGCTTGATTATGTCACTGATCAAGTGACCCTTGACAGACGCCCAGCACATCACCCGCTTGTCACATTTCACCTGCCAGGCGTACGATACACGACCCAGATATAACGAGTCATAATTTATAGGGACTGAAATGAATACCGCAGCCGCGCCGTCTGCCGATGTTTTGCTGCATAATGCAATGACCGGCACTGTATCTCTCACCAAAACTTCCTTCTTCTTTGATTACCTTTACTATTGCATTTAGTGGCATTCTGCTTACATCTCTCTTACTCACCTTCCATTACCAATATCCCTTCATAAGGTACTCTACTCTTCTTTTAAGATCAATTAATCTTTCTTTGCAGTATGTAGTCTCTATCAAATCATTCTCCTCCCCTATATCCTATAAGATTGGTGAGAATTTGCTAAGTGAGTACATTTTTGTCCTCAGAAACCTGTGCCTGAATTTACTTACAGAATGAGATGATGAGCACCCATGAATTAACATTTCAACCAAAGGATCAAAAACTTTAGTCAGAACTTTACATTGTTAAAACTATAGTTGGAACCACTCACCACCCAGTGCTTTTCAGGTCTTGCTCGGCTTACAAACTGTTCCCAGAGATGACTAAAGGGGCCATGACCTAAGTCATGGCACAAGCCAGCTAATTGTACACAAAGGATGTCAGCTTCTGAGATATCCAACTCTGGTTGCCGAGATTGCAGTGCACACACCAACTGACCAGCCAAATAACACACCCTGAAATATGACAAAAATATTATCCTTCCACAATATAAGTGAAATATTAAAACAAATTACCTACTGTACATAGATATGAGAAACTTTGTTAATAAAAAAAATAATTGCACCATACACAGTCATTGAACATCCTCAAATGAGATGCCTAGAGTCAGAGTAACATAAGTTATATCCCAATTGAAATGAATATTTGATTTCATTCTCTTCTCCCATCATCCTTTTATGACAGGAGGCAGAGAGAGCATCAAGACTGACCCCCACATTGAGTCAAAATTCCACTTACGTGAAATAATTTGTAAAAAGTTAAAAACCTTCTTGATGTGCTTGAGCATAGACCCTTCTAAATCCAGACTACACACTGGCCGTTGTTTACATTTTGTGGCTTGATGTAGGGGCCCCACATCCTGTGCCAGCCAACATGTCAACAATGGACCTTTGATTAAAGCTCACATTGTCAATTGGTACTCTAGACTTCACCTCACCCTCAACAAACCATGATACGACTCTAGTTTAGTGTAGGTCTTTTATGAACTTGTTATGCATATTCATATATCGATTAAAACACATTGGGGTGTGTAGAAATAGGAGAAAATGATAAATACTTGGGTCTCCTTGCCATGACCAGCTCAGTAAAGCATGGACACCCGATTTTAATATTATCACGGTAGTGTTTTGAACACGTTTTTAAGATATTTGAATAATTCTAAATACAGCGGAAATTCAATACTCGAACTTAATCCATTCCAAATAGCTGTTCGAGTATCAGAAAGTTCAACTATTGATACCTATAAATTCGCTTCAATCTTAGCAAAAACCTCAAGTTTATAATGTTTTTTTTATTTGATTTGTACATACCGTAAGTGAAGGCTGGTGATGAATAACGCAGAAGAGGAAGGGAGAAGGATGAGGAGGAGGAGGGAGGTCGTCGGAGGACAAGTTACCAACCATGAAAATATCTTTGTAATTTTTCTACTAGTGTGATTCCTGTGAACCAATTAGTGGAGGGCTATTGCTCATTAACACTTGCACTCACACTAGATTCCTTATTTTCATCACTAATAAGCCTCTTTGGTGCCATTATAAGTTTGTAAATGAATGTTCTTTTTCTCAAGACTGCAGCAGAACTAGGGATGCACACCAGTATCTGGTATACCGGATTACCGGTATTAATGGTACTACGGTATCAGAACGGGAAGGGACAAAGCTTTGTTTACAACCTTGTGTGTAGCTGTTCGATTACCAGATATTTTCACAACTAATAGGCCTTTGGTGTCAATATAAGTTTATAAATGAAAAACTACAGACAAAATGCATGAGAATGTTATTCTGATGACAGCAGCAGCACAACTCTTGGAGGGGGGAGGGAGAGATAAGAGAACCTTTATTTAAAACCATGTGTATGGATGTTCAATTATCGGGTATTTTTTCGAGTATCTTTTGCGTTCAAATATTGAAGTTTGACTATTAAGATGTTCAAGTATTGAGTCTCCACTGTACTTTTATTTAATGGTATTTTCTTCGCAAAGGAGTATATACCAAGAGTTATTGATTAAATATGGATGGTAGATACAAGCATTCAGTCAATGAACGTATGATACTTAGTTCATGGTGTTATATAAATGGAGAGAACTATTAGGAATGAAAATAAACGAGTAGAACTGGAGAGTTATTTCAAGCAGCCTACACGAAACTGAACTCTATCTGGTAGCAACCAGGTTAGGTTAGGTAGGCTTTGATTGGCATCCATTGAGGATCCAGGGCTAGGTTAGGTAATGTTTGATTGGTATCCTGGACCCTGGCCTGCTGTGGGTTCCAGGGACTAGGTTAGGTAAGGTTTGATTAGTATCCCTAGTCACTTGTGAGATCCAGTTGTTAGGTTAATTTAGGATTGATGACTAGGTATCCCTTGGACCAGCAAGGGGATACCAGCCAGTTGTGTTGCTATTAACTGTAACACAACCAGAAAAAAGAGAACATTTTCCAACAGTTCTCAGCACATCATGAGAGAGGGAGGCCAGATCTACTGGAGTGCTGGTAAATCTTAGTAATAGCATTTTCTTATGTATTCTTTCTTCATACATCCAAGTGACACCCTTGAACATGTTTCCTATGAGTAGCAGGATTGTAGATGATTGGACACTTCTAAAAGTAGACACTTGTCTGATATAATGGTGAAACAGGTGAGTACAGAAAAAAAGTAAAAACTGACATCTTGTTTTTGTTGAAATGCTTGAAGTTGGTGGTGTTTTCAATCTGTGTGAATTGTTTTATTTATTTTACTGTAGATAAAACATAATTTAAAACCAAGTACTTAGTCACATAGGGCAACATTGGACCAAGTTAAATAACAGTTAAGGGGCTCGACTTATCTACAAGGTAAACCGATAATACAACATTTGGGGGTCAAATTATAGAGGTCAACTTATGTGCCAGATCAACTTATAATTATAATTATAGAGATCCACTTATGAGAAAGATTGACTTATAACCTAAGCACTCATATGAGAAAGATTGACTTATAACCTAAGCACTCAGTCTTTTTTGTCTTTCTTAATACATATAAGGAAAAGGAGTTCGCAAAGTTATATGCATACTGATTTCCACTTGATTTACAGACATGAACTAGCCTCTGTGACATCAGATCTTTGAGCAATAGTACAAAAACAAAATATACTTACCCAAGACAATGCTCAAAACGGTTGTGAGTAGCTGCAGGGAATACAAAATAACACGTACCAAGAGCCTTGATGAACCTGAATAGAAAAAAAAAAAAAGGTAAAAATACCTAATAAACTACATATACTACACAGTGGAATGTAAGTTACTAAATGCCTATCCTTTTCAAATAGATCAGTCCTCAAACAGAAAATTTAATTCATAATTCCTTCAGCTGTCATACCATAATTTGGTTCTCGAACAAGGTTACATTATTTCAAATATTAAAAGATATAGTTGCCATTTATTATCAGTTTATGGTTTCTATAAATATTTTTGCTTTTAAACATATATGAAGGAGAGGCAGAGTGTATAAGTGAATGACTAAATCTTTAAAATAAGGTAAATGTGATCTTATTGAAGAGGCTTGATGTAAATAAACTTCCTAGCTCAGGGAGTTATCGTATCTCTCAAGCCACCTATGGTTCTCTTGATGACCTAACAACACTATAACTACTGTACAACTACATTTTCCCAGTAACCTTCATAAGTGGAAAATGTCAGAAACTTTAAAACTCCAACTCCCCCTCATGACTTCTAGCATCTGGCCAAAAAAATTTCCGTTTTTTTTTTTTTTTTTTATTTATACCATGTAAGCATTTTCACAGGAATTTCTGGGCTATAGGGGATACTTTTATGAGATACCTCCTATCTCAAAAGCCCACCTGCTAGGAAACCATTGCCCCGAGTGAGGAAGCCCAACCTACACTCAGACCGTGGACAGGATTCGAACCTATGCGCTTGGAGATCCCTTGGACCCCAAAACAAGCATGGTTCCACTACACCACGGCAGCACTTCTTCATCTTTCCCTCCTTTATTTCATCCTGATGGTACCACTGCCATCTCATCTATCTCTACTCCCTCTGGCTATTTAATACCTACGATTAAAGTTCTTCGTAATGATGTTTTTCATGCTCTAGCTGGCCAAAACCCTCGGAGGGCTTATGGACCTTATGGGGTCCCTCCTACTGTTCTCAAAAACTGTGCTTCCATGCTTACACCTTGCCAGGCCAAACTCTTTCAACTATGTCTATCGACTTCCATCTTTCCTTCTTGCTGGAAGAAACTACTTTCCTATAGGTTTAATCTCTTGTTTGTCTAAAGTTTTTGAATCAATCCTCAGTAGGAAGATTCTTAAAGATCTGTCACTTCACAATCTTTTATCTGATCGTCAGTATGGCTTCTGTCAAGGTTGCTGTACTGGTGATCTGGCGTTCCTTACTGAGTCTAAGTCATCCTCTTTTAGAGATTTCGGTGAAACTTTTGCTGTCATGTTAAACATTTCAAAAGCTTTTCATAGAGTCTAGCACAAAGCTTTAATTTCCAAACTGCCCTTCTATGGTTTCTATCCTTCTCTCTAAAACTTTATCTCAAGTTTCCTTTCTATTGCAGCCGTGGTAGGCGGCTACTGTTCTTCTCTCAAATCTATTAACAGTGGTGTTCCTCACGGTTCTGTCCTGTCATCCACTCTCTTTCTATTATTCATTAATGATCTTAACCAAATTTCTTGCCTTATCCATTCCTATGCTGATGATACCATCCTACACTTTCCATGTCCTTTCAGAGACGACCAACCCTTCAGAAAGTCAACAGATCATGCAGGGATGCCACAGAATGCCTGATTTCTGATCTTTCTAAGATTTCTGATTGGGGCAGAGAAAACTTAGTAGTTTTCAATGTCTCAAAACTCAATTTCTCTATCTATAAACTCAACACAACCTTCCACACAACTATCCCCTCTTCTTCAATAACATTCAACTATCTCCCTCTTCCACAATGAATATCCTCGGGCTGTCCTTTACTCATAATCTTAACTGGAAACTTCACATCTCATCTCTTGCTAAAACAGCTTCCTAAAAAACCCTTCGTTAAGCGAAATTTTGTTAAGCGAACCGATTATAACAAGTTTAACCCCTGACTTGAACTTCCATTGAGAGTAAACGAAGCGAGAGTGCATCATAGTACAGTGAAAGGTTTAATGAAAGTAAAAATTATGAAGTTAAACATTTAGGCAGTTTAAGTCATTATAATGTACACTAATGTATGTATGTAAGTAACTTTATAAAGTTGATGATCTTAAATTTATGAAGGGAGGGAGAGTGAAACGGGAAAGACACTAACCGGCATCATTGTATCACATACAAAACTTATGTACCACATTTCCACTAGGCTTTCCATTTTATCCATTGTAGAGTCACGAGTTCAGGTGGTTCTTTTACCTTGCAAGGAAGATACAGTCTCACCAGTCTTCTTAATAGAGTCTGCTGACTCAAAAATAGTAGAGACAGTAGATGGAGTCAAGATGGTGGCGAGCAATGCTATTAGTTTTCTCGCCTCTCTTGTGTCTGTGAATAATATCCAGCTTCACTTCGAAAGTAAGAGATTTCTGGTCTTCTTGGCAATGCTAGGCAACATTGCAGGTCGTTTTGGTGGTAAGTTGAGCGAGGGAAAACGAGCTGGTGCTGATGCTATTATTGTTTTGAACTAGGGGGAGTGAGTGGTGTGCGTGTTGTTCACGAGAAGCGCTGGTGTATTCAAAAACCTGTTGGCTTGCGTGATACGGTGGGGCTTTCAAACTTTGAAAAAATTACCTGGATAAAGCTTCATTAAAGTGAGTTTGGTGTTCATTAAACGAGCAGACGGTAGTAAAATGAAACCTTCATTGTAGCAAAATTTTGTTGTGTGAACCTTTGTTAAACGTTGCCTGTACAGGCAACCCCCTATTACTCAACAAATTACTCAGCACACGAAAGATACAAAATAAAACTTGTAATTCCCGCATGCAGAAAATTTAAAAATTCGTGCCACACAAGTCGTCTTCTTGTGCAGTTTAATGACATTTGCCTGAGTCATTTCAGGAACACATTGAAAAGTCAGCAGAAACAAAGTTCCTTGGATCGTTATTTGTTAAAGGTTTCCTGGTCAAGATGGCCCCTGACCATGACGGCCCCTCACGACGGCCCTCCCCGACGACCCTTTTTACCATGACGGCCTCATATGTTTACCTTAATGGCCCAATGTTTACCATGACGACCCCACACCAAATTTTGGGTTACTGTCCTCTTATTTCTTTCATTATGTTAACACGTTAACTGCGGATGGCAACTCAGCGTTCCTGAGATAGTGTTTTGTAGTATGGAGCGTTAAAAACCATAACGTATTGGTACACCAGTGTACCCTGCGCATATAGTGCATATACGTATACAGGGTGTAACACGACTTTCTGTAAATATTGAAAGAGGTGAGAGAACATGCATTTCTAAGCAGAAAATGTTATATACACATATGCATTCTAAGGTTATGTTTACCCGTAAGATGATTTTAATATTTCTGAGAGGCGTGCGATAGTCCAGTGTGTTTTTTATGAAGTGACAATGACTTGCTGGCTTGCTGCAGCAGCCAGAGGTGCCACTTAGCTAAATATCAAATGTTTTAATGTTACGTTTTGCAATCTGTAGAATGTTTCAGTATTTTACATATTAAGACAGATTAACAAGTATGCAATTTTCTGATAAACATTACACGATAACATTATTGTGGTAATTAAAAGTAAGTACTCATGTACATACTACGTGGTACAGTACCTATCACTGGGTGAGGAAAGAGGGGGAAGGATGAGGGAGTGGTGAGTGACTGATTTGTTAATACAATCTGTCTTAGTATAAGGTGTTGTATTAACAAGTATAATATCTCATTGGTAAAAAAAAAAAAAAAAAAAAAAAAAAAGAAAGAAAGAAAGAAAGAAAAGAAACGACGAGGTCGTTGTGGTAAACATGGGGCTGTCATGGGAGGCCATCGTGGTCAGGGGCCATCTTGACCACGACCCTTTTGAAAGAGGCCATTAGTGAGTCAAAGTTAAGGTCAAAGTGATCTGAAAAAACAGAGAAGGGAAGAACAATCTGATAAAAATTAGAAACTGAAACAGAAATATTAATTTTAAGCGTCTCGTAAACTTAAGCGTTAATTGATGTCTTCATTAAATGGTCAGCTCATAGTGTTGTGTTCACAATAACTTTTTTTGTTTAAGTAGTGATTCGTTAAGCCCTTACAATGCTGCCTAAGCGCTGTTCCCTTGCGAAAGCTTCCTAGTGACCCCAAGAGAAAGAGGAAGATGATGACCATTAGTGAAAAAGTGAAACTTTTGGATATGATCAAAGATACCCCCTTTAGCCCATAAATTCTCGTGAAAAGCCCACATGATATAAAAAAAAAAAAAAAAAGAGGGCAGAAGTTATGCCTCTGTGGCACGCCATTATGGCGTGAATGAATCAACAGTGCGGTACATCAAGAAAGATAAAGCAAACATCCACAAAACTGCTTCAATAACCTTCAATAAGGAAACAAAACATGTGGTAACTCCATATAATGAGAGAATTGTGAAAATGGAGGCTGCATTGGCACTGTGGATTGCTGATAGCAGGAAATAGACAATGAATTTGGACACTAATATGATCAGTATACAGGCCAAAGCTCTCTACGACCAAATCATATGACAGAGAGAGAGAGAGAGAGAGAGAGAGAGAGAGAGAGAGAGAGAGAGAGAGAGAGAGAGAGTAAATGTATATTTACTTTATAAGGTTTTATAATTAAATAGATTTAAGTAGAATACTGTATATATAAAGTAAAAATACTGTTTACATATTTTAAATATTCTGTACCCCACAAACACATACACAAAAATTTCTAGGGGGGGCAAATCCTACTTTGCGGTTTTTCACCTTTAGCTGGGCGTTCTGGTCCCCATTAACCGTGATAAATGAGGGTTTACTGTGTATTTACCTAATTGTATTTACCTAATTGTAACATACGGGAAAAGAGCTATGCTCGTGTTGTCCCGTCTCCATATCTATTAATGTCCAGCTTTTTCTTAAAATCATGAATATTCCTTGCGTTGACCACTTCCACGTCTAAACTATTCCATGCTTCCACCCTTCTATGAGGGAAGCTATATTTTTTCACATCTCTCCTATAAGTGGCCATTTTAGTTTTTCCCATGCCCTCTCGACATTCTTCCATTCCACATACACAGATCTTCCCTATCCATTTTTTCCATGCCAATCATCACTCTGTATATTGCTATCAGGTCTCCCCTTTCTCTTCTGTTTTCCAGGGTTGGAAGTTGCATTCTTTTCAGTCTGTCTTCATAAGTCAAATCTCTTAAGTCAGGCACCATTTTCGTTGCAGCCCTCTGTACTTTCTCTAGTTTCCTTATGTGTTTCTTTAAGTTCGAGCCCACTGTATTGTTGCATATTCAAGCCTCGGTCTTATCATTGCAGTAATTATTTTCTTCATCATTTCTTCATCTAAATATCTGACGCCACTCTTATGTTCCTCAATAAGTTCAATACTTCTCCAATTATTTTGTTTATATGTCTCTCTGGCGATAGGTCATTGGTAATTGTCACCCCAAGGTCTTTTTCTTCATGACTGGTTTTATGTCTTCATTTCCTATCTTGTACATACTCCTGATTCTTCTTTCACTCTTGCCAAACTCTATTTTCTTGCATTTTGTCGTGTTGAACTCCATTTGCCATGTACAGCTCCATTTCCATATTCTGTCCAAGTCTTCCTGGAGTAGTTCGCAATCTTTGTCACATCTCACTTTTCTTAACAATTTTGCATCGTCTGCAAATAGGCTCACATAACTGGACACCCCATCCACCATGTCATTTATGTAGACCGCGAACATTACTGGTGCCAACACTGATCCCTGTGGAACTCCACTCTCCACCAATCCCCATTCTGATGGTCTGTCCTTAATTATTGTTCTCATTTCTCTTCCTACCAAAAGTCTTCCATCCATTTTAGTAAACTGCCATGCACTCCTCCTACCATTTCAAGTTTCCAGATCAGTCTCTGGTGTGGTACCTTATCAAAGGCCTTTTTTAAATCCAGATATATTCCATCAGCCCAACCATCTCTTTCCTGTATTACATCTATCACCCTCGAATAGTAACATATCAGGTTTGTCGTGCATGAACGCCCTTTTCTAAAACCAAATTGACACTCACAAAGTATGTCATTTTCTCCAAGAAGTCTGTCCATCTATTCTTCACCACCCTCTCACACATCTTAGCTACCACACTTGTAAGTGACACTGGTCTATAGTTCAATGGGTCTCTCTTGTTACCTGATTTATAGATTGGGACAATGTTAGCTCTTTTCCAGTCTTGGGGCACTACACCTTCCCTTAATGAGGCATCAATTACTTCACAAACTTTTTCTGCCAATTGCTCCTGCATTCTCTTAAAATCCATCCTGATACCCCATCAGGTCCCACAGCTTTTCTCACTTCTAAACTCCCCATCATGTTCTTGATCTCCTCCACAGTTACTTGAAACTCCTTCATAATCCCTTTCTGTTCCATTACCAGTGGTTTGTCAAAAGCAGTCTCCTTTGTGAATACCTTCCGAAAGCATCCATTCATAGCCTCTGCCATTTCCTGGGATCTTCACTGCATACTCCATTTACTTCTAAACTTTCAATACTTTCTCTATTTTTGATGTTGTTGTTCACATGTCTGTAAAAAGCCTTGGTTGGTCTTTACATTTATCAATTATATCCTTTTCTTGTTTCTTTCTTTCTTCTCTTCTAATCAACACATATTCATTTCTTGCTCTTTTGTAACTTTCCACTGCTTAATCCGTCTTTTCCTTCTCCACCTCTTCCATGCATCCTCTTTTCTTGTTCTAGCCTTTTCACATCTATCGTTAAACCAGTCCTGCTTTCCAACTTCTCTATGTTGTCTTATTGGTACAAATTTTTCTCACCTTCTTTGTATATTTTTATAAATTCCTTCCACTTTTCATTTGCTCCCTTAGCACTCTTGAATTTCAGTGTGTGTGTGTGTGTGTGTGTGTGTGTGTGTGTGTGTGTGTGTGTGTGTGTATATATATATATATATATATATATATATATATATATATATATATATATATATATATATATATATATATATATATATATATATATATATATATATATATATATATATATATATATATATATATATATATATATATATATATATATATATATATATATATATATATATATATATATATATATATATATATATATATATATATATATATATATATATATATATATATATATATATATATATATATATATATATATATATATATATATATATATATATATATATATATATATATATATATATATATATATATATATATATATATATATATATATATATATATATATATATATATATATATATATATACACTCAACCCTCGATTTGCCGGACCTCCATTTGCCGGATTTCGGATTTGCCGGACAAGAGTCTGTGGGAAAAAAAAAAAAAAAAAAAAAAAGTCCGGGACAAGTCGATTTCAAACTACCGCGCCAGACAAAGTTCGCAAATCGGGCACTATAGATGGCAGCGCGGGCGGACATACACGTCTAGTACTGGACTGTAAACAAGTCTGCCGCGTCACACGAGTGTTGTGCTACCATCAATATATCTACAGTAAGGTAAATGCTAATAAAAAAAACAGTACAGATGTGTGTCGGCGGCATTGGCATGTGTTACGGCCCCACGTGGTGAGATGATGATGATGATGATGATGATGGTCGTCGGAGGTTTTGCCTTTGCCTCGGCACCTCCTGTTACTTCTATTCTTCCTGATCCTGCCTTTCTTTTATTTTTCTTTCTCTTGTCTTCCACATCTGGTGCAAAGTCTCTTTCTTCTCCCTCAGTTTTGTTTTCTGAACAAAAACGTCTGATTTATTTTCCAACTTCCTGGTACAGCTGGTGCAGGTGCCGAAATGCCGTTAAAGACAACACTATGTTCCCACCGGAAATTTTTGCCGTTAAACACGGGATTCCGGTAAATCGCGTGCCGTTAAAGCGGGTTCAACCTGTATAGGGTAAAGTCCGGCAAGTGGGTAGACCCCCGGACATTTTCCATTGCCGGACATTTGCCATTCCCGGACAAGCCTTCCCCCCTTTTAGTCCGGCAAATCGAGGGTTGAGTGTATATATATATATATATATATATATATATATATATATATATATATATATATATATATATATATATATATATATATATTGTTTTTACCCATGTGGTATGTTGGGGACCAGCCCAGAGCGCATCCCCTCTACTTCCATTATTTCCTATGAGAAAATTACGTCCGCTTAACGAATTTCCGCTCTACGAACAGCTTTGACACCCCCTATCCTGTTTGTTAAGCGGAGTATTACTGTACTAGTACTGTAGTTAAATAAAATGTGTGTTTGGTACTTCATTTATTGTTTGTTTTTTTTTGTCTTTTTTGGTAAAAAAAAGTTTTTTCTAGGAACATAACCCCTATTTTCCCATAGGGCCTATTATTCACCCAACACGAATCTCGCCGTGCACGACGAGCTCAGGAACATAACTGTCGTGTTGGGCAAGGTATGACAGTGTGTGTATATATATATGTATATATATATATATATATATATATATATATATATATATATATATATATATATATATATATATATATATATATACAGTGGTGACTCAATACTTGAACTTAATTCATTCTAAATGGATGTTCAAGTATTAAAAAGTTTGACTATTGATACCTATAAATCAGGTAATTCATTCCAGCCATTGCCAAACCCAAGTTTGGAAAAAAGTAGCGGTTTAATTTTGCAGTCGCCGCTAGCACTGACGCACAGAGACAGGGTTAGCCTGTCTTTGATGGGCTTGTGTCCTGACAAACACTTCTCTTCCTTTGTTATATAGGTCCTGTTTTTGGTAGTTTTTCTTCCAAAACAGGCCAGTTTCATCACAATTAAAGATCTGTTGTGGGTTTAAGTGCTCCTTCTCCACAATTTTCTTAAATTCAGGCACAAATTTCTCAGCAGCAACTCTGTCAGCACTTGTGGCCTTGTCGTGCCTCACAACAAAATGAATTCCAGTTCTTTTCTTGAAATTCACAAACCACCCTTTACTTGTTTTAAAATCATCATTGAAGTCAGATGTAGTATCAGAAATAAGATCAAGATGCAGCAGCCTAGCCTTCGCACAAATTATGCCCCCTGACAAAGAATCACTAGCCATCTGCTTTTCATTTATCCACACAATCAACAATTTCTTAATTTCTTCCACTGCTGCAGGTCACTTTAATTGCCTTTTCAGACCAATTGCCACATCAGCTCTTTTAATGAGCTGTCTTCTTCAGTATTGTGGCTACTGTAGATTTAGCCATAGAGTACTCGGCTGGAAGATCAGTTATTCTTCCTCCTTTCTCGTATTTATCAATAATCTCCTTTTTCCTTTTGATAGTTGTCACTACATTCTTTCTCACAGACTTATTATCACCACTAATAAGCCTCTTCGGTGTCATTGTAAGTTTCTAAAAAAAATAATAAATAAATAAATAAATAAATAAAAAAAAAAAAAAAAAAAAAAAAAAAAAAAATCCAGAAAGTGCAGGACAATGTAATTCTTACAACTGAAGAGGATCAACTGGCTGCAGTGGCCAACCAGTGAGGTGCATATGGCGGCAGGAAGATAAAGACCCTTTGTTTACAGCCACGTGGATGGACATTCGACTAATAGGTATTTTTTTTAGTATCACTTAAGTCGAACTTTTGCGTTCAACTATTGAAAAGTTCGACTACTTAGACGTTCAAGTATTGAGTCTCCACTGTGTACGTATATATATATATATATATATATATATATATATATATATATATATATATATATATATATATATATATATATACACACACACACACACACACATATATATATATATATATATATATATATATATATATATATATATATATATATATATATATATATATATATATATATATATATACACACACACACACACACACACACACACACACACATATATATATATATATATATATATATATATATATATATATATATATATATATATATATATATATATATATATATATATATATATATATATATATATATATATATATATATATATATATATATATATATATATATATATATATATATATATATATATATATATATATATATATATATATATATATATATATATATATATATATATATATATATATATATATATATATATATATATAGAGAGAGAGAGAGAGAGAGAGAGAGAGAGAGAGAGAGAGAGAGAGAGAGAGAGAGAGAGAGAGAGAGAGAGAGAGAGAGAGAGAGAGCGAGAGAGAGAGTGTTCTACTTTAATATGCAGCCATTTTTCTTAAAAAATCCTGATTGCTTTTCCTTAAAGTCAATCAAATAATAAATTATACAGTAAATAACAGTGTCATTACCTGAGCCTCTGGAACTGTGGTGTATCAATAACTTTGACACACAAAGGGTGAAGTGTTATGGCACCATGTACAGCATCCTGAAATGTCTTCTGATGCATCCTCCATTGACCTGGTTCTTCCATCATATATCACTTTCACTCTTTTTTTCTGAAAAAAAAAAAAAACATTTAAAATCATTAGTATATCATAGAATGGGTAAAGCGAGTAATCCAATATTTCTTGTTACTTGTGGGTGTCATGTCATCCTTAGAGACTTGATATGGAGACTTAAGTTATATTTAACAGTCTTTCTGAAAATGAAAATGAACCATGTTTGTTTTTTCTTTATTATAAAAATAATGCAAATCATTGCAACATAACTTTTGTATTAAAAACTTACAAAATGTAAATCCATTTTTCTCAAATCTTTTTATATTTGTATACAAATATGAGTCAATTTACAAATACTATAGTGAAACTTATGTTTTCAAACTTAATTTATTTCTGAAGGCTATTCAAGAACAAAACTATTTGAAAACTTTAAACTATTTGAAAACTTAATATATTTTACATATAGAAATCAATGTAAAATAGAGTAATCTGTTCCTGGAGTCCAGAGCTACATTTGAGAGAGTGACTCAGCACACACCCCACAATCCCTGCAGCACATATTCTCTATCAAATGCTTTTGTATGCCTCTCAGCTCAAATAAACAAAGGATCATCATTGCTACATTAATGTCTAATCGACAGCAAGGTGATATACACTAATCTTCCAGAGAACACGTATCATGCATCACCAGCTGTCATGTAACAGGTGAATTGCCTATGTGCTGGAATCAGTTGTGATGTCATTAGTATATATGACAACCCAAACAAACATCTCGCAGAATCTCGTAACTCCCAAGACTTGCCATACCAGCACAGCACCTTGAAAATAATTTTTCTAGTGTTCCACATTTGTAATAGTTTTGTTTTCTGTTTTTATTAGTGTGGGTTGAACAGAAGTCTTATTTCCATGATGCTTTGCTGGCATGATAAGTCTTGGGAATCATGAGATTCTGTGAGATGTTTATGCTGCAAATGACATCATCACAGTTGATCGCAGCACAGAGGTGCCTCACCTATTCCAAGACAGCTAGTGTTGCATGGTAAAAGTCATCAGAAAGATCAGCAAATGGCATCTTGCTGTCAGTTAGATGCTGTTACTATAGCAATGAGAATCCCTTATTTATTCCACCTGAAAGATGCCCAAAAGTGTTTGATAGAGGATATGTGCTGCAGGGATTGCAGGGTGGGTGCTGAGTCACTCTCTCCAATGCAGCTCTGTAGTCCAAAAATAAATTAATCTATTTCCCATAGATTGTTCGCCAACCAAATTATGGTTTGACATGATCTGACATGTAAGTGTCCAATACATGTCAAGCTGTTGTCCAGGCTTGTATAATACATATACAAGTATTATATGGGTCCTAATATGGGTACCACTATAAATAAAATTGCCTGCACCACTAATGGGCAGAAGCTGAACAGTGCTTCCCATACTCTTCAAGTATATCTATAGTTGCTATAGGCCATAACATAGAAAAAAAAAAATAAATAAAAAAATAGAATAAAAAATAATAATCTTGTGGTTTAGAGTACACTGTTGGTAAACCAGCATAACACAATGAGGACTTTTATTTCTTACCATTGACAACTTCAGAACAGTAATGGGCTCCAGTTCAAAGAAATGGTCACAATATGCCTTTCATGAAGAGTGGAAAGAAAAAAAATTTTTTTTTTTTTTCTTACATCAGGCACAAGTGTATATGTTTAATTTGCCATGTTACTCTTGATCTTGAGAAATACATATTCTTCAACATACAGTTTGATGAATCCACAGATGTTGAAGATACAGCCAAGTTAAGTGTGCTTCTGCATATGGGTTTTTTCTTCAGATGGCAGTGAGAAAGATTTTGTAATAGTAACATCTATGAAAGGAAAATAACTTGTAATGTAGATATCTGTATCTATGAACCCTTGAAGAGTTTTGTAGACAAGGTCAGTTTACTTCTTCAAAAGCTTGTGCCAGGAACAAGGCCCTGTTCCAAGGCACAATACATAACCGTTACATATGTCACATGACAAAAAAAACCCACCAAAGCGGGGGAAAGGGCACATCAATAAGGCTTTATGACGTTTTTGTGCGCTCTGGCCCCTCACAACCTCTGGAGGTAGTATGCTTATTCCCTGTGGGGAGAAGTGTTTGACTGTCAATTCCATTCATCCTTATATAGTAATCCCTGAATCTCACAGGACTCAGTGACCTCTCTTTTCTTCTCTTTTCCTCTCACCTCCTTAAAGCTCCATTTTTTGTCTATGAATAATGTTTACAGTGTCTATAATAGGATAGTAAAAAGAGCTCTTCTGCAATGTACAGGCGACATCTGACAATTTTCTAAGGCTGGCCATTTTGGTTGATGCACTACAGGCTGGTGGCTCTTGCCACACAGACTTTAATCACTATTTTTATGCTAACTGCTCTACTGATCTTGCTAACTGCATGCCTCCCCTCCTCCTGCAGCCTTACTACACAAGATTTCCTTCTTCCTCTCACCCCTATTCTGTCCAATTCTCTAATGCAAGAGTTCACCAGTATTCTCAGTCTTTCATATCTTTTTCTGGTAAACTCTGGAATTCCCTTCCTGTATCTGTATTTCCAGCTTCCTACAATTTGACTTCATTTAGGAAGGTTTCAAGACACTTGTCCCTGTCCTTTGGCTAATTCTGTCAGCTTGGTAGGGAGACTGGCAACTAAGTGTGCCTTTTTCTTTACATTTTTGTTGCCCTTGTCCAGTTCTCTTACTTAAAAAAACATGATAGCTCTTATATCATCCCAACCATTTGAGCAGTTGTCCGAGCCATTATAGATGCAGAATCAGTGCTTACACAGCAGACTTACAAGTTATAACTGCAAGGCAGTTATAACTTTAAGTTATAACTCAGCTTTCACTCATATGAAGTATGTTTTTAATGTAGATGTATATGTGTGTTTGTGTGTGTGTGTGTATTTACCTAGTTGTATTGTACAGAGTTCCAGCAGGGCTCATAGTGTCCTGTCTCCATATCACTAATTATCTAATTTTCTTTAAAGCTTTGCACATTATGTCTTCTACTTTTCCACCGTTCTATGTGGAAAACTGTATTTTACAATATCCTTTACACACTACCTCTTCCTAATCTTTTTTGCATGTCCTCTTGTCCTTCCAGCTTCTTGTGTCACCAGCACCAGGTCTTTCTTGTCTGTCTTTTCAATGCCAATTACTACTTAAAACATTGTTATTAGGTCTCCTCATTCTCTTCTATCTTGTAAGGTTGGCAGTCCCATTCCTTCTGCCTTTCTTCATATGTTATGTCTTTTAGTTCCCGCACCATCTTTGTAGCTATGTTCTGAATCCATTTTAATCTTCTTATATCCTTTTTCAACTTCACACCACTGCTGCATATTTCAACTTTGGACGTGTCATGCTCGTAATAATTTTTTTTCATCACATCTTTGTCCAAGTACTGAAATGCCACTCTAATATTAGTCAACATTTTATATGATGATCCAAATATCTTACTTTTTTGCTTTTCAGGGTTCAGATTTTCTTGTATAACCACTCCCAGATCTTTTTCTTCTTTAGTCTTCAGTATTTCTTTGTCTCCCATCAGATAAATCCATACCAGTCTTCTCTTACTCTTTCATAATTCCATTATGTGATATTTCTTGGCATTGAATTCTAACTTCCACTTCTTACTCCACTCATAAATTTTGTTTATATCTTCCTGCAGCAGAAAACAATCCTCTCAGGTCTTGATTACTCTTAGCAATTTTGCATTATCAGCAAACAAATTAATATAATTGGTCACCCCATTCTGTATGTCATTTACATATACAGTGGTACCTTGGAGTATGAACGCTTTTGAGTACGAACAATCTGGATTAGGAACACAAAAATTGTGGGGTTTTT
Source organism: Portunus trituberculatus (assembly GCF_017591435.1). Lineage (NCBI taxonomy): Eukaryota > Metazoa > Arthropoda > Malacostraca > Decapoda > Portunidae > Portunus > Portunus trituberculatus. Next base: position 7,429,080 of record NC_059298.1, read on the forward strand.
TTGCATTGGAGGACGAGCTTTGCTTTGGAGTGCGAACAATAACAAACGCGGTCAACAGATTGCGTGCAGCATTGCGTGATCAGCTGACTACATGCTGGGGCACCACGCTGCCTCCATGCCTCAGGAATGTTGTTTGCAGTTGTTTGGTTATTGTTTTGTAGTGCCGCAGATAATAATATTAAATTTTTTTTAGTTATTAAGATCATTGCCTAGCGTAGCAGCACACATGGTCACAAGACATACAGACAGACGTATGGAAGATTCTAGAAGTTCTGAGGGGAAGAGAGAATATCCAACTCACGAATTAAAAGCCTTAACCCTTATAGCCCGTCAGGCACGATTGTGGCTCTTACGTTAGAGCCCATCAGGCATGATCATGGGGCTATTCAGAAGCCACGCTCCCACGGTCCAGATATATCTTATATCTGGACCGTGTGCGCTGCTTTATGCCACACAGTTTGTTTATGCTTGAGGCTATCTGTCATATATCGAAGCCTGTCATTGGCCCACTGTTTTCAATTGTTAGCCAATCATGTATCAGCTTTTACAAGGATATGTTTGTGGAGGTGTGAGGGCACCAAGCATGAGGATGGTGAGAGCACTTATGTCAGTATGCTGTATTTTATCATTTTTTATGAATTTCTTGGTGAAACATAAGATATACAAGTAAGTAGTTCAGAAACATATTATGATGCATGACAATATTGAAATCGTTATTTTTATCTCATTATTGGTTTAGATAAGAGTGCATATTGCTGGCTTGATGGAGTCGTCTGAGGAAGATGTGTTGACGCTTGTTTCTGACCGCAAAGAAGTTGAATTTTCATATTACAATTTGCTTACTTCCCTGATTTATTTTCCATAATGAATGCAGTATATCAAAGAAAAGCTTACTGGCTTATATAAGAGTGTGTGGTGCTGGCTTGATGAAGTCACATGAGGAGGATGTGGTGATGCTTGTTTCTGACCATGAGAAGTTGAATTTTCACTATATTACATTTTGCTTACATTCCTGCTTTATTTTCTTATCTTCTAGTTATAGCATAATAATAGTAGTAATATATATAGTAATAGTATGGAAAAAGTAAGAAATTAGGTGAAAAATACAATTTTTGGGTCTTAGGAGGTGGTTTGGAATGAATTATAATTTCTTCCATAAGAATACATGTATTTTTATGCTTTGGAGTAAGAATAAAATTTTGAACAGATTAAGTTTATATTCCAAGGCACCATTGTACCTGGAACATAATAGGGCCTAACACTGATCCTTGTGGCACTCCACTTGTTACTTTACTCCAAGATGAGTATGTATCTCTGATCACAGTTCTCATCTCTCTGTTCTTCAAGTAATTCCTTATCCAATCTAACATTATTCCTCTCAGTCCTCCTATGTTCTCTAACTTCCAAAGTACTCTGCTGTGAAGGACTTTATCAAAAGCCTTTTTTATGTCTAGGTATACTGTGTCCACCCATCCATCTTGGCTCTCCAGTTCTTCTATTACTCTTGAGTATAAACTTAGTATATTTGACACACATGATCTTCCTGTCCTGAACCCAAATTGTCTATTCAATATAACATGTTCTTCTTCCAGGTATTTAACCCAGTTTTTATTGACAACAATTTAACATATCTTCCCCACAACACTTGCAAGTGACACCGGTCCATAATCTAATGGCTCAGTTGACTTTGAAATTGGGATTGTGTTGGCTCTCTTCCAATCTAGTGGTACTCTCCCTTCTTTGAATTAATGTGTAACCATTTAAAAAACTGGATCTAACAGCTGCTCTTTACATTCTTTTAGTGCCCAGCCTGATACACAATCCGGCCCCATTGCTTTTCTGACATCGAAATTATCTAGTAGTCTTCCAATATCACTATGATTTCCTCCAATCCTTGGCAACACAATGTCAGATTTGGTTCTGCAAATTTCTCTTCTTCGGTGAACAGAGTTTTGAAATTCTCATTCATTATTCCACTCATTTCCTTTGCTGTTTGGTATGTCTTCCCTCTTTTAACTAATTTTTCTATTGCTTCCTTATTCTTCATCTTACCTTTTATAAATTTGTAGAAAAGCTTGGGTTCATCTTCGCTTTTTCGCACCACATCTTTCTCAAAGTTATTCTTCCTCTCTCCTTACTCTAAGATATTCATTTCTCGCATCCTTATACTGCTGTCTATTATTGTCCTTGCTCTGCTTTTTGAGTTTCTTCCAAGCTTTATCTTTTGCCTTTTTAGCTTCTATACATCTAGCAATGTACCAAGCATGTATACTTTTCTTAAGTCTATAGACAGGTACATATTTCTTCACTCCTTTGTTATATTTTTGTAGGAATATTTTGTATTTCTCCTGTATTGTCCTTCCATTTATAATGTTTCTCCATTCAAAATCAGCAAAAAATTCTCTTAACTTTTCAAAATCTGCTCTTGCATAATTCAATCTCTCTTTTTCGTAGTCTTCTCTGTATTCTATCCCATCCTCTTCCTGCTTTTCCAACACTAATGTTACATGATCACTTCTTCCCATTGAACTAAGATATTGTATGCTGGGAAGGCGCTCTGGCTTCTTTGTGAATACTAGGTCAAGCAATGATGGTTCTTCTTCTCCCCTGTACTGTGTTGATTCTTCCACCCACTGATCCATTGTATTTACCATGGTCAACTGTGACACCTACTCGCTCCTTTGTCCAGCATTAACCATTACTTCCATCTCTCTCCAGTTTACTCTTTTACAGTTAAATACTTATAGTATTCTTCCATCTCTTCTTATATTATCTAGGCACTTAATCACCTCTCTTTGCATATCCTTATGTTCCTCAGTTCCCTATGGATTTGTCTTGGGAGACACATACATAACTATAATTTTCTTTTTTTTTTCAATTCCTGTTTTGATTGTTACTCCCATTACTTCCACCATACCATCACCATATTGCACTTCCTCCACATATATCATCACAAACCACTATTAGCATTCCTCTCCCCCTTTTCCTTTCCTGTCTCTTCTCCAGTTATCATATCCCTCTTCTTTACAGCTAACATGGCTCTTCTCTTTTAGTTTTTTTTCTACTATCCACATTACATCCATTTTCTTTTTCTTTCAAATAATCTTTAACCTCCAACACACTGGATAACAACCCATCTATATTAGTATAACACACTCTTAATTTCTTGACTCTTCCATGAACTCCTCCTCCTGAAGATACCACTTCTTTAGTCTCATATCTAGAAACCTCCAGTAGAAATTTTTTTCTAGATCTCTGTCCTTTTCTCTTTTTTTTCTTAGCTTAATTTCTTAGCATTTTCTCCTTCTTCCTCTCTTCCAGGTTCATATCTTGTTTTATCCATATATCCTTAAATTCAGTATCATCAGCCAGTTTCCCTTTTCTAGTCATAATTTTTTTTTCCATCATGTGTGTGTGTACATGTGCCCCACATGTAACAGATGCACAGCTGGGCTGGCCAGGAATCTGGCAGGATGTATTGACACGAAGCAGACCAAAAATAAATTCTTTATACAGTAAACATATTAAAAGTAAGTATTTGATAACAAAATTACAGAAGGTAGATGTTTAGTAGTCTCAAAACTTAAAAGTAGATATTTACTATTGGTAACACTGTTCATAAAAAATACATACTAGACACAGTATTAGAAACATGAACAAATTTCTCCTGCACACTTGTTGTCGAGATTGTATGACAGATTGTATTATGCTAATAAATTGATTAATATTAATAATACTTCATATCAATATATTAATAATTAACACTATACCATCAATATTAAACAATACATATCAACAGATTGTTACATTAATCTAATTAGTATAATAGTGTGTTCTGATTCAGGCAGCCACAAGCATTTTGTCTTCAAAAATGGGGATAAACAAATGGGCCTCTTTTATGTTTGTGGGTAAGGAACATGCTCTCCAGACAAAGTATCATGTGTCCCCACACTATTCTGTTCAATTGTGATTTACCATGATTTTCTCTTAAATCAATTCAGAAATTAATTAGATGTACAAAATGTTAGTTATAACACGATAAATTTGATAGTTTAGGTACTAGTAAAAATATTAATTTTACACACTTCTCAAATGCTTCCCAATATTTTCCCTTATCAATGAGTTTGGGTAAAGCTGCCAGGTCTGTTGTTTGAAGTGTTTAAAGATTTTTTTTTTTTTCAGATAATTCTCCCCTCCCTCCCTCTTTCTTCAATCCTCCTCCTCCTCTCTCTCTCTCTCTCTCTCTCTCTCTCTCTAACAGTTTTACAATAACAATAATTTTTTTCCCACTAGTGCTAATAGTACTACTATTACCAATACTGGTATTACCACCACCACTACTACTACTACTACTACTACTACTACTACTACTACTACTACTACTACTACCACCACCACCACCACCACCACTACAACTACTACTACTACTACTATTTTCCACTTTGTTTTTCATAGCTATCAAATTTCACCATTACTAGCATTGTCATTGCAGTTTCTTCCACTTTCTTCATGCGCGTGCACACACACACACACACACACACACACACACACACACACACACACACACACACACACACACAAACACACAAACACACACACACCATCAGAATGGGGCTTGGTGGAGAGTGGAGTCCCACAGGCATCAGTGTTGGCACCAGTAATGTTTGCGGTCTACATAAATGACATGGTGGATGGGGTGTCCAGTTATGTGAGCCTATTTGCAGACGATGCAAAATTGTTAAGAAAAGTGAGATGTGACAAAGATTGCAAACTACTCCAGGAAGACTTGGACAGAATATGGAAATGGAGCTGTACATGGCAAATGGAGTTCAACACGACAAAATGCAAGAAATTAGAGTTTGGCAAGAGTGAAAGAAGAATCAGGAGTATGTACAAGATAGGAAATGAAGACATAAAACCAGTCATGAAGAAAAAGACCTTGGGGTGACAATTACCAATGACCTATCGCCAGAGAGACATATAAACAAAATAATTGGAGAAGTATTGAACTTATTGAGGAACATAAGAGTGGCGTTCGTATATTTAGATGAAGAAATGATGAAGAAAATAATTACTGCAATGATAAGACCAAGGCTTGAATATGCAACAATACAGTGGGCTCGAACTTAAAGAAACACATAAGGAAACTAGAGAAAGTACAGAGGGCTGCAACAAAATGGTGCCTGACTTAAGAGATTTGACTTATGAAGACAGACTGAACAGAATGCAATTTCCGACCCTGGAAAACAGAAGAGAAAGGGGAGACCTGATAGCAATATACAGAGTGATGATTGGCATGGAAAAATGGATAGGGAAGATCTGTGTATGTGGAATGAAAGAGTGTCGAGAGGGCATGGGAAAAACTAAAAATGGCCACTTATAGGAGAGATGTGAAAAAATATAGCTTCCCTCATAGAAGGGTGGAAGCATGGAATAGTTTAGACGTGGAAGTGGTCAACGCAAGGAATATTCATGATTTTAAGAAAAAGCTGGACATTAGTAGATATGGAGACGGGACAGTACGAGCATAGCTCCTTTCCTGTATGTTACAATTAGGTAAATACAATTAGGTAAATACACCAGTAGGAGTCAAGAGTGTCGCCACCCTCGTCACCGCCGTGTGTCTGGTCACCGCATATGAAGAAAAATGTGAAGAAGGTGGAAAGGGTACAGCGGCTGGCAACAAGGATGGTACCAGGACTCAGGGAGTTAGACTATGAGGAAAGACTGAGGAAACTGGGGCTGACCACATTAGAAGAGAGAAGAACAAGAGGAGACATGATAACTATGTATAAATTGGTGAACAAGATTGACATATTGGACAGAGAATTGATAAAGGTGACCACAAGTAATTATCTCCGAGGACATGGAAAAAAAAATTAATCTGTCTAAATGATGTGAGAAAGTACAGTTTCCCACATCGTAGTATTGATAAGTGGAATAAACTGAGCAGTGATGTCGTTGATGCAGTGTGTGTCAATCAGATGAAAGAGAGATATGACAGGAGTGGACAAGGAGACAGGACACAGAGAGCTTAGCTTGGGCCCTGTAATACACAAATAGGTAAATACAAATAGGTAAATACACACACACACATGATGCTATCTCCCCTCCATCCTGTTTATCTCTCCTGCATCCAGTCCCATAGTCTCTCTCTCTCTCTCTCTCTCTCTCTCTCTCTCTCTCTCTCTCGCTGAGGTAGTGGACAGTGATGTCACTTTTCCAGGTCTCCCCTACCCATACATTCCTGCTGTTTTTTTTTTCTTTTTTTTTTGCTATACCATGAACTATAGGTTGCAGGTGCAATACATATTAATGTATGTACATATGTATGTATGCATGTAGATGTTATCTATGTATGTATGTATGCATGCATGAACATACAGTTCTGCCACTTTTCCTTGCCTCCCCATAAACCCACTCCTACTTTACTTTGCTATACCATGAACTGCAGGTTACAGGTACAATATGTATGTATGTATGTATATGTATGTATGTTGATATTATGTATGCATAACTGACCGGTCTCTGTACGCTTCTCCTGTGAGTTCTAAACTATCAGACAAACATTCAGGTCTACAGACTTAAGCGATTTTTATCCATTGACAAGTTGTATCCAATATCAGACCAGACAATCTGGACAAGCGGAGTTTGTCCTTTGCATCCAAAGTCTGATGCTACAGGGTCTGTTAAATCAAGGTTCTACTGTACCAGGATAAGTACCGATGTGCTCTGCTTGTAATGATTCTATTTCATTTATCTATTTTTTTATATGGTACCAAAAATAAGTTACCATAAAATGAATGTTTTCTCTCATTTGTCATCTTCAGAAAATGACCAAGAGAAAGCAAACTATAATTTTTCTCTCTAAAATTTGTGTGGGTTTATTTCTTAATGTATGTACCTTACCTATTATTAAAAATCACATACCATCATCATTATTTCTATGAGAGAGAGAGAGAGAGAGAGAGAGAGAGAGAGAGAGAGAGAGAGAGAGAGAGAGCTGCCTCCAAGTCAAGTATCTTCCCATCCCCACCCAGTCTTGATATTTTTCTTATTTTATTATGCAAGATGGAAAGCTGTTAAGGGCAACAAAAAGTTAGAAAAAAAAAGGCCCACTGAAACTGCAGGTTCCCTAAGAGGTCAAAAGTGTCACCCAAAAGCAAGGGACAAATGTCTCGACACCTCTCTCTTAAAAGAAGTTAAGTTGTAGGAAAATGAAAATACAGAAACTGGTAGGGAATTCCAGAGCTTACCTACCAGTGAAAGGTATAAATGATTGAAAGTACTGGTTAATTCCTGTATTAGAGGGTTGGACATAATATGGATGAGAGGAAGAAGAAAGCCTTGTGCAGCCTTGCTGCACAAGGAGGGGAGGCATGCACTTAGCAAGATAAGTAGAGCAGTTAGCATGAAAATTGTGATAAAAGATAGAAAGAGATGCAACATTTCGCCAGTGAGAAAGAGGCTGAAGACAGTCGGTCAGAGGAGGGGAGTTGATGAGATAAAAAGCAGCAGGACCTGCTTTCTCTTGCCTCGAGTGAAGAGGTTAAACATGTCACTTCACAATCTTATATCTAATTGTCAGTATGGCTTCTGTCAAGGTGATCTTCTGGCTTTCCTTACTGAGTCTTGGTTTTACCAAAATCTCTGCAAGAGATTTCGGTGAAACTTTTTGCTGTTGCCTTAGAGATATCAAAAGCTTTTGATAAGAGTGGCACAAAAGTTTGATCTAAAAACTACCTTCCTACAGTTTCTCTGCAACTTTATCTCAAGTTCTGCCTCCTTCAACTATTGTTACTGTGGTAGATGGCCACTGTTCTTCTCCCAAATCTATCAACAGTGGTCTTCATCAGGATTCTGTCCTGTCAACTACTCTCTTTTTATTATTCATCAATGATCTTATTAACCAAACTTCTTGCCCTATTCACTTCTATGCTAATGATACCACCCTTCACCTTTCCATATCTTTTCAGAAACGACTAACCTTTACCGAAGTTAACAGTTCCCGCAGGGATGCCATAGAAAACCTGACTTCTGACAAAAAACTCAATTCCTCCATCTATCAACTCGACACAACCTTCCAGACAACTATCCCCTTTTCTTCAGTGACTCAACTATCACCCTCTTATACACTGAATATCCTCGGCCTGTCCTTCACTCATAATATAAACTGGAAACTTCATATCTCATTTTTTGCAAAAACTGCTTTTATGAAGTTAGACATTTTAAGGCATCTCTGCCAGTTTTTCTCACCACCCAAAATGCTAACTTTGTACAAGGGCCTTATCTGCCCCTGTATGGAGTACTCTTTGCATGTATAGAAGGTTCCACTCAAACAGTTTTATTAGATGGGGTGGAATCAAAAGCTTTTCATTTTATCAACAACCCTCCTCTGACTGACTGTCTTCATCCTCTTTCTCACTGCTGAAATGTTGCATGTCTTGCTATCCTCTGCTTTTTCATGCTAACTGTTCTTTTGATCTTACGAACTGCATGCCTCCTCTCCTCCTGTAGCCTTGCTGCACAAAGCTTTCTTCTTCCTCTTATCCATATTCTGTTCAACTCTCTAATGCACGAGTTAACCAGTACTCTCAATCATTCATACCTTTCTCTGATAAACTATGGAACTCCCTGCCTGCTTCTGTATTTCCAATTTACTATGACTTGACTTAATTTAAGAGGGAGGTTTCAAGACATTTATCCCTTTCTTTTGGCTAACTCTTTCAGACCTACAAAGGGACTGGCAGCTAAGTGGGGCTTTTTTTTTTATTGCCTTTGGCCAGCTTTCCCCTCTTGTATTAAAAAAAGTGATGTCTGTCATCCTCATCCTGAATTATGGCTCTATAAATAATTTTCTCCTAATTTATACACTTAATATCTCTAACTACCACATCTTTGCTATTAAGAAGCCTGGATATCTCTAAAACAACTGCACCCACTGAGGCAACATCTCTTTTTGATAATCCTTTTATAATTACAGCATTTTGCTGTCATTCCCTATCCCTCATCTCTCTTACCTCTTCACAAATCTTTAACTCAATATTTGGTGGATTTCTACTTGATGACCTGCTATAAATCCATGTCAAAACAGTTAACATGTTTGGATATATAGATAATCTGCAGAATTGGGCCTTGTACCCTATGCACACCATACATATATCTAAGTAGCATTCCTAACTTCTTACTGTACTATATGTCTGTGAAGATTTTCATCCATGGAAGTTTAATGCTCACCAAGGACAATGGTCTGAAATCTGAACAGACTCACAAAATCTAACCGACGAACTAACACCACCCATCTTTAAGCACTGCACTCATGCACCTCTTACCCCTCTGATAGATATGTGTGTTTGTGTGTATGTAACTGCACCCACTGAGGCAACATCTCTTTTTGATAATCCTTTTATAATTACAGCATTTTGCTGTCATTCCTATCCTCATCTCTTACCTCTTCACAAATCTTTAACTCAATATTTGGTGGATTTCTACTTGATGACCTGCTATTAATCCATGTCAAAACACAGAGTTAACATGTTTGGATATATAGATAATCTGCAGAATTGGGCCTTGTACCCTATGCACACCATACATATATCTAAGTAGCGTTCTTAACTTCTTACTGTACTATATGTCTGTGAAGATTTTCATCCATGGAAGTTTAATGCTCACCAAGGACAATGGTCTGAAATCTGAACAGACTCACAAAATCTAACCGACGAACTAACACCACCCATCTTTAAGCACTGCACTCATGCACCTCTTACCCCTCTGATAGATATGTGTGTGTTTGTGTGTATGTGAGTGTGTGTGTGTGTGTGTGTGTATTTACCTAGTTGTATTGTACAGGCTTCGAGCAGGGCTCATAGTGTCCTGTCTCCATATCTCCATTTATTTAGTTTTTCTTTAAAGTTATGCACACTATGTGCTGTAACAATTCCATTATCCAATGCATTCGATTTTTCCACCGTTCTGTGTGGAAAACTGTATTTTCCAATATCCTTCACACACTGCCTCATCCCAATCTTCTTTTCATGTCCTCTTGTCCTTCCATCTACTTTCGTCAACAGCACCAGGTCTTCTTTGCCTATCTTTTCAATATCATTTACTATCTTATACATTGTTATTAGGTCCCCGCATTCTTTTCTATCTTGTAAGGTTGGCAGTCCCATTTCCTTCAGTCATTCTTCATATGTAAGGTCCTTTAATTCTGACACCATCTTTGTAGCAATTTTCTGTATTCTTTCCAATTTTCTTATATCCTTTTTAGAGCTTGGAGACCATACCACTGCTGCATATTCCAGCCTTGGGCGTATCATGCTTGTGATGATTTTTTTCGTCATATCTTTATCCATGTAATGAAAAGCCACTCTTATATTAGTCAACATTTTATATGATAGTCCAAATATCTTGCTTATATGTTTATCAGGGCTCAGATTTTCTTGTATGATAACTCCAAGATCTTTTTCCTCTTTAGTCTTCATTATTTGTTCCTCTCCCATCAAATAGTTCCATATCGGTCTTCTCTTACTCTTTCCTAGTTCTATAATGTGACATTTCTTGGCATTAAACTGCAATTTCCACTTCCTGCTCCACTCATAAATCTTGTTTAAATCTTCCTGCAACAGCAGACAGTCCTCTCTGGTTTTGATAACTCTTAGCAACTTTGCATCATCTGTAAATAAATTCATATAACTGTTTATCCCAATGTGAATGTCGTTTACATAAACCTGAAACATAATGGGGACTAACACTGACCCTTGTGGCACTCTGCTAGTTACTTTACCCCAAGATGAGTAAAGTTGACGGTCTTCAGAAAGTTGACAGAAAAAGTTGACAGAAAAGTGCGTGTGACACTGCCTTAGCGACGACACAGGATAGCATCAGTTTACACTTCTGCCTGGCGGGTTTGCGGCGAATTTTTACCGGGTGGGTGGCATGTGAGATATGAATGCTGAATTGGCGAGTCAGTCGGTCGAACCTTCAGGATTGGTTATTAATGAACCGAGTTGGAATTAGCGATAATTCGAACTGTGAACGGTTGAATCACGAGGATCCCCTGTATATATATATATATATATATATATATATATATATATATATATATATATATATATATATATATACAGTGGAGACTCAATACTTGAATGTCTAAATAGTTGAACTTTTCAATAGTCGAACGCAGAAGTTTGACTTAATACTCAAAAAAATATCTTTTAGTCGAACGTCCATCCACGTGGCTGTAAACAAAGGGTCTCTCCCTTCCTGCCGCCCCACTCACCCCACCGGGCCACCACAGCCAGTTTATCCTTCACTGTCGTAAAAATAACTACGTCCCATGCTTTCTCTCCGCAGTTTTTTTTTTTTTTCATTTAGAAGCTTACAATGGCACCGAAGAGGCTTGTTAGTGGTGAGAATAAGCCTACAAGAAAGAATGTAGTGACAACTATCAAAAGGAAAGAGGAGACTATTAA
>NC_059298.1:7445553-7460868 GCF_017591435.1 Portunus trituberculatus
CCTAGTTTATGCATTACCCTAAACACTACCCTAAGAAGGGTCCAATTACCCTAGTTTAGAGTATTTTACCCTAAAATGGAAGCACTGGTGGCAGGCGGCAGCTGATGTGGAGGCTGGAGGCAAAAACAGTACATTGGTCCTTCAATCTGTTATCTATGTATCTTTAATTTCCAATTAATTTCGTAATTTAAATATCTTTGAAGAAATTGTCTATAAAATTTTGTATGGGGAACATTTTTCTGCAAACATTTAATATAAAAAAAAAAACTTTGGAATTACATGTGAGCTCTTACAAGTTAATTAACAAAAGTGGAGGTCCAGAGAGCTGCCTTGTCAGAATTCACAACATAGGAACATTAGCTTTACAGTAAAGTTAGAAGGAAATAACTGCTTGCCTTTTTTCTGTATATTCTAGTCACGGTCGGGTCTTTTACAGGCTTAGGACTTAACTTTACATCATTTGTTCCTAATACCTATAAGGTCAATTCTATAAAAAAAAAAATATATACATTATACGGGAGCCTTTTGTATTATGTAAAGTAACTCTTGGGTCAATTTTGACAAAGAGATTAATAGGATAAAAGAATATTTTACATCAAATGGTTATTCACTAGCATTATTTGAGAAAAATGTGAAATATTTTTTGTGAAATAAATTCAGCAATAAGGATAAGAGAACTGAGGAAAAACCAATCGCATATCTTAAAACTACCTTTCTAAGGTTTGATTGATTGATACATTTATTGTTGAATTAATAAATAATTACAACAAAGGAGGAGGATGGGCCTTGCCACCCACCCCCTGGGCAAGGACGTGTGTATGTTAACAGGGAATGGTTGTCTAGAGCCATTGGTGTGAATGATCGGGTAAAAGGGATGTGTAAGGATGTGGGTGTCAGCTTTGTGGATGTATGGGATAGGTTCTATGGGCGAAGGGATTTGTATGCTAGGGATGGTGTGCATCTGAGTAGGAAGGGTGTGGATGTGCTGAGTGGATGTCTGGAGGGAGTTGGGATGGAGTGTAGGGGGTGAGGTAGCAAATGCATTCCAGAAGAAAGATGCTAGACATAAATTAGATAGGATAAACAGAGATAGTGAAAAGATTAGGAAAGATTTCCAGGTGCAAATAGGAGAGAATAAGATTAGGATTCCAAATAAGGAGACAGCATCTAGGAAGGTAGCAGGACTTAAATGTTTTTATGTAAATGCCAGGAGTCTTAGGAACAAGAAGGACGAGTTATCTAGTTATATAGTTGAGGAGGACTTAGATGTTGTATGTGTCACAGAGGCATGGGTAAATGAGGAAAAGTTTAGGGAAAATAGGAAAGAATATGAAGTAGATGGATACATTATGTATTTACACCAGAGAATTGGTAGGATAGGTGGAGGAGTAGTTATTTATGTAAAAAAATCCTTCATTTCCAGTCAGGTTAATGGTATTAAGGTAGATAACAGAGTAGAGTCCTTATGGCTGGATGTTAGAGTAAACAAAAGTAAGGTTATTAGAGTAGGAGCTTTTTATAGACCACCTAACCAGTCAGCAGATGTAGACAACCTTATGGTAGATGAGATAAATAGGGGGTGTACTAGTCAGACAATTATCTTAGGGGATTTTAATCTTAAGTCAGTAAACTGGGAGAGGATGGTAGGAGATGCTAGTGAAAATAAGTTTATGGAAAGTTTTCAGGATAACTATTTAGTGCAGATGGTAGATAAACCTACTAGGGGGAGGAAGGTTTTAGACATAGTACTAACAAATATTGAGCATTGTTTAAAGGAAGTTGAGGTAGGAGAGACTTTAGCAAACAGTGACCATCATATAATTAGATTTATCATTAATTCCAGTAGGGATAATATAGTGAATAAGACTAGAGTCCCAAACTATCAGAAAGGCAATTATGGTAGGTTACGTCAGTTATTAGGAGAGGTAAACTGGGAAGATAGTTTTGGAAATAAAACTGCACAGGAGATGTGGGATATTTTTAAGGTTGTAGTAAAGGGTATAGTGATGCAGTGTATCCCTTACAAAGATATAAGGCAGAGAAACAGGAAGCCATTATGGTGGACTCATGAGATAGGTAGCCAGATCAGAGAGAAGAAGAGGGCATACAGAGAGTTGCAGAAAAGTGGGAAGATGTAGATTTGATTAGGTACAGACAGGTCAGGGATGATTTGAGTAAGGTTATAAAAAAAGTAAAAGGCAGGCAGAGATAAAACTAGCTAGAGCTGGGAGTAAAGATCCCAAAAATTATATAGTTATTACAAGGTCAGTGATAAAAGAAATAAGGATAGGATTGGACCACTCAGAAAAGATGGTGTAGTAGTGGATCAAAATGAAGACATAGTAGAATTATTGAATGAACAATTTTCTTCAGTATTTACTAGGAAAGAATAGGAAATCCTGTTACAAACAGTGCGACGAGTAGTTTAAGAGCTTTAGAAAATATTGATATAAAACCGGGAATTATTAGGAAATTTATTCTTGAACTAGACGATAGGAAAGCTAGTGGTCCTGATGAGCTACATGCCAGAGTACTTAGGGAGGGTGTAGACAGTATTTCTGAAGCACTTAAGTTAATCTTTGAAAGATCACTTAGGTTTGCTGAGATACCTCAGGACTGGAAGTTAGCTAATGTTACTCCAATATTTAAAAAGGTAGGAAGGATGATGCGAATAATTATAGACCGATCAGTTTAACTAGTATAGTATGTAAGATACTAGAGAAAATCATTAAGGGTAGTATTTGGGAGCATTTAAATGAGAATAGATTAATTAGAGATACCCAACATGGCTTTAGATCAGGGAGGTCCTGTCTTACAAATTTGCTCGATATCTTAGAATATATTACCAAGGAGTTAGATGATGGAAATAGCATAGATGTTATATATCTAGATTTTAGCAAGGCGTTTGATAAGGTACCGCATAGGAGGCTAGTGTACAAATTGAGACTACATGGGATAGGGGTAGGTTAGTTGATTGGATTAGTGAATGGCTTTCTGATAGGAAACAGAGAGTAGTATTAAATGGGGCAATGTCTGAGTGGAAGGAAGTGGTTAGTGGGGTACCCCAAGGATCAGTGCTAGGACCTCTTCTTTTCTTGGTGTACATTAACGATTTAGATATAGGAATTAGTAGCAAAGTATCAAAGTTTGCAGATGATACTAAGATAGCATGTGCAGTACAGGGTGAAAAGGACAATTACAGAATACAACGAGACCTGGACAGGCTGATAGCATGGGCAGACAGGTGGCAGATGGAGTTTAATTCTAAAAGTGTCAGGTTATGCATTTAGGTAAAGACAACACAAACTTTAACTATGAGATGGAGGGATGTTGGCTAGAGGCAGTAGAGGAAGGAAAGGATTTAGGAGTAGTGATAGACAGGACTATGAAATTTTCAAAGCAATGTTTAGAAGCAAGAAATAGGGCAAATAGGATCCTGGGTTTTATAAATAGAAATGTTAGTTATAAAAGTAAGGAAGTGGTGCGTAGCTTATATAATTCCTATGTTAGGCCCCATTTAGAGTATTGCATACAGGCCTGGTCACCCCACTATAGGCAGGATATCAACATGTTAGAAGCAGTTCAGAGAAGAGCAACTAGGATGATACCAGCATTAAAGCGCCTGGAGTATAGAGATAGATTAAAGGAATTAAACATGTTTTCATTTGAGAGGAGATGTATAAGAGGGATATGATAGAGTTATTTAAAATGTTCTCAGATACAAACTACATAGATGTGAGATCTTTCTTTACCTTAGAGGAGGAAATAGGACTAGAAATCATGGCAGGAAGATTAGAAAGCAAGGCTGCAGGTTAGATATAAGAAAATATTTCTTTAGTCATAGGGTGGTAGACTTCTGGAATGCATTGCCAGAGACGGTTGTAAATAGCACTAGTTTGACAATGTTTAAAAACAGATTAGATAAGCACTTAAATTTATTAGATTTATAATTATGTATAGCACTGCATGATAGTTTTATAAGAAATTTACTATAGTTAAATAAGACATGATCCCCATGTATGGGGACCACAAATTGTAGAGGATTTCGCTGCAGGACTTAGCCCTGTTAATGGGCCAAATATTTAGAATTAGTATATAATGTATTGTGTACTTGTAAGTGTATCTTTAAGTACTGATGACGAGGTCGCTGTGCGACTGATACAGGATAACCTAGATGGGCCCTGGTGGCCCTTTGTTATCCTATTATTTATGTTATGTTAAATGGCAGATTTTGATCAGGGACTGCCTCAGTTTTTAGATCCCTCCAACTCCTTGGAACTGGGGAACCTAATAACTCATTTCAAATTGCGCTTAATTTGAGCGGAACTAAAATGTTGCTCACAAATCACGGTATTATTTACGTTTACTATGTCAGCACGATAGCATTTTTGGAGCCACTGTCTTGCGATGGTCTTGTTCTTGGGGAATTTATATTTAAAATTACTAGACTTGGCAGGCGTGCATCCATACACTGCACAAGGTCTAGCTTTGCCCATACTAACAATAAGAAATTAATATTAAGGCACATGAAACATACAATCCAAGATCAAATTCTGCCACACGTGTACACTCACTCGAAGATATGGAGTTGTTTACACGACCGGATGACGTCACTGAGTCAGCTGGTGGTTCCAATAATGTTCTCGTGCGTTTACCTATCAAAAAGTTATTGTACCATGGTTGATTCCCTCCGGCCGCTTGAGGCGCCACCATCGCCGCGCGGCTGAGCGACGACCGAAAAATAACACTGAGTGGCGGGTCCTTCTATAGTAGAGGGTCCTTGGTAGAAGTGAAGTTTTTTTTACAAACATATCGTTCGTACAGTCGTACTACACCACTCAGTAGAGCTGGGCAGGATCCGACTTTTTAATAAAAGTTTTTATGTACTCACGAATCCGATTACTTGGTCTGGCGGATCCGTGGAATCCGAATCCGGATCCGAGTACTTGAGCACGGGGTGGCGCGGCGCTGTATTTGCCTGAGAGCGGGATCCGACTGACTGCCCTCTGACGAATCCAAGCAGCGCGGTACTCGTCTCTGCTTGGATTCGTCTTCCCGCGCGGTAATCGTCTCGCTGCTTGGATTCGTCTCCCCGCGCGGTAATCATCTCGCTGCTTTGATTCGTCTTCCCGCGCGGTAATCGTCTCGCTGCTTAGATTCGTCTCCCCGCGCGGTAATCATTTAGACTCGGTGGTACTGGGTTCCCACAGCGGGATCCGAGTACTTGCCTTCAGACGAAGGCTACTGACGAGACTAATAATTTCTGGAAAACAATTAACACGCAGTTTAATAGAGGAAGGATGTTAGATTTATTAGAATTTATTTCGCTCTGCACAATTACATAATTCTATGGCCATATGGCTATGAAGACGACTGTCGCGTTCCCCCCTGCCTCTGTGGTGTCAAGGCTGCAACTGAAACTTTTTTTTTCTTTTTTTTTTTTTGGCCATTACTCTGGCATAGGTATTAGGCCATTTTTGCTATTTTTATTTTTAAAATTTTCTTTATTTCAGTTTTGTTATTTATATATACGCGGGACTATTTATATGCTACGTTCTGACCAGAGTATATACAGAGAGATATTCCATCCGCGCATCCCAGGTCACGTGCCTGTGACTCGTGTGAGCCTCAGGTCGGTGCGAGGCTGGGGCTCATTCACTTAGTCTGAACTTGACCTCAGCTCTGTATATACTCTGGTTCTGACGTCACAGCTTATCAGCCAATCAGCCTTCGGAGAAATTGAGGTATGAATGGCTACACTAAATTCATATTCTAAATGTCTCTCGCTGACTAATTTATATAGATATTATTTCAAACCAATTCTGCTTTTTTTTTTTACCAATAATTAAATCATGAAGCCCAAAAAGCGAAAAACAATAGTGAATGATCGCCAGATCCATCAGGATTCACCTCTGCCAGGAAAGTAATGTATCTGAGTACCGGATTCGTCAGGATTCGCCTCAGCCAGCAAGTAATCGTCAGTAGATTCGAGTACCAGAGGCTGGTAATCTAATCCCTCCTGCCTTGTCGGATCCGGTGGATCCGTATCCAGTACTCGAATCCCGCCCAGCCAGTGATGTTAATTGTACGACAATTATCGTATTTGTACGATAATATGGCTGTTTGTACGATGTACGATACATAGGTAAGAATCGTACACCAATATACGATAATTGAGTGGCAAAGTATTTTTTTTTTTTATTTGTAATAAGGTACTGGAATAATTGTGTAAAGAAAAAAATATCGATGTCAACATTTCAGAGAGAGAGAGAGGGGCTGGGGACTGGGGAGAGAAGGAAAAAGGAGAGAGACGCTGTCAGTCACAGTCAGTGTCAAGTGACAAAATGATCTTATTAGTGTGACTCTTACTGTTAGTATGGTGAAGGGCGAGTTTTCCATCTCTTATCATATGTTCTATTTGACGTATAACGGTATGAAAAAACAAAACATTCTCATTATGTGGCAATAATGGGCAACAATAAATAAAGAAATAAATAATAACGGTTTTCCAGTGTAGGTTGTGTTGCGGAGAGTGATGGACTGACGGTTGACTGATACGTTAACCCCTTGGAGATACATGGACATTGACACTGTACGTAAGCTTTTATCAATATTTAGTTTTCATTATATATATATATATATATATATATATATATATATATATATATATATATATATATATATATATATATACACACACACACACCTTTGTGTAACCTTTGTATGTGTAGTATGTCATTTGCATATGAAAATGAATGAAAATTAATGAAATGTTCAATACAGTGTATAATGCAGTTCTGATGTGTGTATATTATTTTTCCTTTGGATGTACGATAATATTAGGCAAAATACGATAATTCTGGGGGTTCGGTACGACAATGTGGGCTAGAAAAGTTAACATCACTGCCGGGCGCCCAGCCCTACCACTAGAGACGGGCAAGAACCGTTATTTTGGGAATCGGCGGTTCCGGCTCCGAGTGTCTACGGAATCGCGAGAACCGGTTCCGGAACCGGTACCCCATGACCTCCGGCTCCCTACCTCTTGAAGCTGTAGATTCTTTCCGGCGGTTCCGTAAAGTAAATCAGTGCTCAGCCCCGCGCGCAGCACCTACTACTCACGCCTGGAACCGTTAAGCGATCTCTTCCGGCACTGGAGCCGGTAAGAGATCGCTTAGCGGTTCTCTCTCTTGTAAATCAGAGAGCCGGTGCCGGCTCCCTTAGTCCTGGACGATTCTCGCGTGACGCTTACCACCAGGCTGGCTGTCAGGAAGCCGACTCCAGGGAGCGGCTGGGTGTTATAAGTGTGGAAAAGAATTGTCGGTGACAGCAACTTTTGCGTGATTTTCGTAGTGACCTCACTTTCAGCTAAATTTCTGAAAACACCGAATCCATTTTCGGAAAAGTAATATTGGTTTTAGGTAAAGGGGATGTTATACTCTTTTGCCGAAATATTTGTAAGTACTTATCTTTATTACATCGAAAAGTTCATATACGTGCTGATGAACAGCACGGGTTCCCCCCCTGAAAGCTTTGACTCGACTGAGGCGTCGGGGAGAGTGAAGGTATATATGTGGCCACTAAAATTGTGACGTCACGAGCTCGCGACCAATCATTTGCGCAGGAAATGATAAGCCGCATGATGGCAACATCCATGAAAGCCAATCACAGCCTTTTCTTGCCCACAGCCTCTCGGAAAGTCTCGAGGCGTTAGAGGTTCCATTGGCTTCCAAAGAACCGGTTCCACAAGCAGAGAACCGGTTCCCTAGTTCTCTCGACGGAATCGCCGGAACCGGTTCCGGAACCGGTTTCTGCCCGTCTCTACCTACCACTCAATCGGGTCTGAGAGCCCGTGACGTGCGGAGGGTGATGATATTAGTCTAATACAGAGCAGAATGGCTGTGAATACATATGCGGGCTGCCGACCATGATGATATTAATGAAAAGAGTAAGGAGAGGAAACTAAGGAGATGCGAATATAAGCAATAATAACGCACTTAGATCGAGTGCTGGAAATATATATATATATATATATATATATATATATATATATATATATATATATATATATATATATATATGCAGAGAAATCTGAAGTAATAACTGGGTCCAACAGTTAAAGGATTTGACTTGCCTTCACTTATGATATCCTATTCATAACGTTTATAAATGGTAAAATATAGATGACATTCTCTCTCTCTCTCTCTCTCTCTCTCTCTCTCTCTCTCTCTCTCTCTCTCTCTCTCTCGATATTAATAACATGTTAAAGTTCGGTTGGCAGCCCTGTCCACCTCCGCCTCCCTTAAACCTTCCCGACACTTAAATTTTCTTCAAGTACATTTATTTTTCTTCACTTAACTCAATAGATATACAAGTTTATATTTTGAAGAAAAATAAATGTACTTGAAGAAAATTTAAGTGTCGGGAAGGTTTAGTAACGACGAGGGTGCAGGGCTATAACCGAACTAGCAGTTTCGGCCTGGATTCTTTGGATGAACGGACTTTAGCTAGGTCTGTAATGTATGTAGGCCTATATAGTGTTTCATGAGAAGCCGTTATTAATTACTTCACAAAGGTAGTATATTTAGTTCAATAAAAAGGCAATTAATTTAAAATAATTAACTTATTTAAAAGTTCCTTTTCTTCAAAAATTTTCAGACCGAAACAGACACATATTTGGAGAACTGCGGTCACAACAATCCATTCCCTTCGAAGGCGTGGGGTAAATAGTTACTGAAGCTTACGTCTGGCAGGTGGCAGCTGCCGCGAGGAGTACTTCTCTTCTACCCAACACTTAACTTGTAACTGCTACACCGGCGGCCCAATGCGCCTACTGGCGGGTTTTCGCGATAGGAAATGTCGGATTTTGGCGCTGTATTTTTTTTTTTTTTTTCATCCATAAGCTATCAAAATCGTTCTCATTAAATAGTTAGTGATTCCTCTTGCCTGTCAAGGAGAAAAAAAAAGTGCAAACTAGTTTCATATTTTTTCCCTGGGTAAATGGGGAGTGAGGTCACCAGGCAGGCACGCACGTGCAAATCGACTCATTTTCTGGTTGCCACAATGGAAGTAAACACTGATGTTTCCCCGTCTTATTACTGTGTGTTCTACAGACAAAAAAAAAAAAAAAAAAAAAATGTGACTCCGACTTTGACTTCCAGTTATGTGAGCCTTTTGTAGGTACTTGTAAAATATAAAGATGATATGATATTTGCACTGTTGCTTGACAATGACAGGTTTATAGCAATATTGCGGAATATTTGGGTATATTTTTAATGGTGGTGCTCTGAAAACTTTGGGCGAACGAACACACATCATGGCCTCTGTGACCAGTGCAACAACCTTAACGAATGTACAGCAGAAATGTCTCGGCAATGTAACTACTGAATGACAAGCAGTCATTAGTGGTGTAACGCCTTATCTGGCATATTGTGTATTAATGGATACTGGGTATATTACCTGTAATACCTTAAAAAAAGTAGGAAAATGTGACAGTGGAAGTGATACCTCTTAAGGGCTCTATCCACTTCTATTATTTGGTCTCAATACCGCCATAGGCGCTCACTTATTACAAAACAATATGGTTAATCTTTATAAAAGGTCCGTATCACGTACAAACACGAAACTCACATATATAGAAGGCTTGGTGACCTTACCGTAAACATAAAAAAAAAAAAAAAATTGAGATGCACGCGTCTGGTTTGGCTGTAATAGCACTTGAGTGTTCGGCGAAGTTGGAATTTTTGTAAGTCCAGTGAGCTCTACACCAGTCAAGAGTAAACATTGAAATAATTTTCTATTGTTTATAACAGAAATTTGTGGGTATAAGCAGGGATTTGTGGGTAGCTGCATATAAGCTAGGATTTCATGGTATCTATAAAGCCAATCCCTCCAATCACGCGCTGCCACTCGAGATATTTTAGGTCCCTTGTTAGCTTGTTATGGTACGTTAGGTTAACGCCTGGCTGCTCCCTCCCTCCGTATAGGTTAGGTTAGGTTAATGGCCTAGCGTGGGGAGGAGGTCCAGGGAAGGAGGCGCAACCCCCACGATTAGGTTACATCAGGTTAGGTTATGGTAAATTAGGTTAATGCCCTAGCTGGGGTGGGGTTCCAGGGGAGGGCTAGGTTACATTAGATTAGGTTAGGTTAGCTTAATGCCCTAGCGGGGAGGGGGTCCAGTTAGGTTACATTTAGGTTAGGTTAGGTTACATCCCCACAGGCCCCCAAGCTTGTTTAGGGGGGAGTTGGGGGGATAGAGAGGATGGGAGGGACAGACTTTTTATAAAGAATTACCAACACCTTTTTACACTTAACAGATTTACCTGTGACGTCTGTGACAAGATGTTTTTTGAACAAGGTAGACGCAGATCTGTGCTACCAAAATCATTGGGACATGTATATACATCCAGCCTCTGCCGAGTGTAGAGGTACCTACCAGGGCCGTCAGAAAATATACCCTCCAGAAATTAAATGTTTAATGTTTTATTTGAGCCTTGCCTTCAATTATCCCATTCCCATAATAATATTTTTACATTACGGTGGAATGAGGCTGTCTCAGCTTGGCGTCCTGCGACTAAGAGCGCAATAGTTTTTCCGGCGAGCGACGAGGGAGATTCGTCTGGCAGTGTTACACTGTCGCTTTCAGTAGAGGGCCAGAGGCCGCGAGGCGTTCGCGTATATTGGCGAACGCTACTGGACCTTCCTCAAAGAGTCAAAGTGTTACTGAAAACGCCTAAAAAGCACTGACTCCCCTTGCGCGCAGACCCTCCAGGCTCCAGTACTTTGTATGATTTCCTAGTCACACTAGCTCGTTTGTGTTTCTGCAGCGCATTACCGTTAGCCAGGGGCTAGTACAGGTAATTGTGTCTCTATAAACCATTACATATTTTAAAATTTTCTATATAGGGTAAGGTGGGAGAACACCGTACTAGGGGGATGGACCGTACAAGCTCTGTTAAAATTTGAGAATTTATAGGATAGGGTTGGCAACATAGAGTGGGCACGATGTCGGCGAATAAGGATGGCTACTACCATTAATTTTCTCCTATAGCAAAATTTAAAATTTTTGCGGCATCTGATGTGACTTAAGACATTCATATACTGTATATTGCTTTGTAACCTTAAATGTAGGGTGATCCTGTTGGTCATGTTTTGAATATGAATATCAGGCATATGTACGTACGTGATATTTGAAGATATATTTAGGCTTCATCCAACATTGTTGTTGATGTAATACTGCTGGTCTGAAGGCAGAGGAGGGTGTGTAGCGTACAAGTTATGAGGGGGGTGTAGCGTACAAAAGATTTAACATGAAATGAGATAGTGATAGATAAAAGTTATAAAACTAGCCCTATAGTTTTCCAGTTTTCATAAAAAAAAGAATAAAAAAAATCGGATGCACACCTGTTTTACTTTACACTTCAAAATATTGTTTACTGGTATTGCAGGGATGATAAAATAGACATGTAATACTGATTTCCAAGATAGGCAGTCATGCCTCTGAAAATACTCTTAATTCTGTTGTTCGTTCATTAATTGAACACTTTGAATAATGTGTCTTCAATTTTAGACAGCAATGTATCATTAATTATGATTTGGAGTTAAGTTTTTTAGAATGAAAATAGCATGCATGAAATACTCTCATAGTATGTACGAATCATCCCCGCTATAAGGATGATTTGTACAAAATAGATTTTTTTTTTTTTTTTTTTTTTTTTGTTAAATGGCCAAAAAAGGTCACTGATTTAGTCCTGATAAATTTAGCTGTGCGTCGTAGGTAGCCTATTCCGTGAAGAATATTTCTGATCCACAGTGTTACCTTCAAAATTTTATTCTAATTTTTCAGTGATATTGTTTCCACAAATAGTACGATCTGCCCCCACCTCACCCTACCCTAACATTTATCTAGAACGACAGAGCAACTAAAGGGATTTTAAAAGATGAATATCATTGGCCAGAAATTGTGATGTATAAAGCTTTCTCAACTGCTTCATTTCCGCCTTCCTATCCCCACTCCTTCCTTGCTGCTACACTTCTCATACCCTCTCCCTATCATCTCCATTTAATCCAGATCGCCTCAATTCACACACACACACACACACACACACACACACACATCCGGTAGCTCAGTGGTTAGAGCGCTGGCTTCACAAGCCAGAGGACCGGAGTTCGATTCCCCGGCCGGGTGGAGATATTTGGGTGTCTCCTTTCACGTGTAGCCCCTATTCATCTAGCAGTGAGTAGGTACGGGATGTAAATCGAGGAGTTGTGACCTTGTTGTCCCGGTGTGTGGTGTGTGCCTAGTCTCAGGCCTATCCGAAGATCGGAAATAATGAACTCTGAGCTCGTTCCGTAGGGTAACGTCTGGCTGTCTCGTCAGAGACTGCAGCAGATAAAACAGTGAAACCCACACACAGAGCTACTTTTGGAGTGGCTTCTCCTTAGGCAATTAATGACATAAGTATATCTAGTAATTAAACCCGGTGAATAGAACGCACACACACACACACACACACACACACACACACACACACACACACACACACATTAAGAAAAAAGGAAGAAAGAACAAAGGACTTTACTAGCATTCATAGGATTATTGATCCTATCAGGTCACGAGCGTCTGGCAGCGCTCAATGCGAGATCTGCCAGGCTGTAGTGACCTTGGGGAAGGCCCTCGTATAGCAAGGAGGCCTTGGCACTTATATTCACAAATAATAAAAAAAATTAAATTATTATAGCGCATGGGAAGTCTTGGCATTCGGTAGTTATAAATACTTGTAATCACAATGACATGAAGCCACATTACATCACAAAAGTCTCCCGACGGTCTCTAGCTTCCTTGATCGAGTCCATGGAACCATGATTAATTAGGATAATACTCGGTGATGTGTGTGTGTCCCACGCCTTGTATATGGTCGCCTCAGTTCCGCCGTAACGTTGTCCTCATTCATTTAAATAAATAAGTTATTGCGGCATTGAAGGATGTTTGTACAATTCTAGTGCTACTTTAAGAACAAGCCTGCCACGTCATTGGAACAAATACCCTTGAGAAGCCATGCAGCTAAAACTGAAACTGATCAGAGAAGCAAACAGTTAAGGAGAGGTAGGCTAGGTTGTGATTGTCTGAGGGCAACCACTTATAAAGAGTCGTGCCGCAACGGAATGCCAGTCAGTTTGCTAATCACGGGCTCTCAGTGCGGAGCGACAGGCAGCAGGGGTTTCAAGGCCAGAAGTATAAGGAGTCAAACCATATATACATATATATATATATATATTTTTTTTCTTTTGTCTTCAGGTGAGTAATTCTGTTCCATTTTTTTTTTCTTATTTCGTTTGCCAAGCAACATTTTTACATGTTATCACATCCTTTCTTCAACACTTTTTAACAGACTTTATCGGAACCCATTGGTTTTATATGGTTTTCCCGTGATGTTTGTGACAGTTTGTCGTGGTGCATGTCTGCAGCAAAAAAAAAAAAAAAAAAAAAAAAAAAATTAGTAACAACAAATGGTCGTACGTAACTTATAACAATATGCGTATATCATGGCTAAAAGGTTTATGCACATAAACATACGTGTCAACCAATATTAGTTTGTATGTTTACCTGCATATTGATCCCTCATATCAGATACGTTATCTCATTTGTAATATTGTTATCCATAGTTTAACGCCATGTTGATATTTTTTCCGTAACACACACACACACACACACACACACACACACACACACACACACACTATAAAGTGAAGCAAAGTACCCGTATATGCCTTAATTGATGCTTTCTATGTCTCTCAAGTCTGTGGTGCACTAAACGTTAGCACCACTACGTATTTACGCTACCCTTTTGAATACTGATAATACAGTTTTCTTATGTTCTAGTTGCTATTTCTTTTTTAATCACGGAACTCAGCATTATTCTATACTACTGAACGACTGCATCACTTCATTCACTATCAGTAGGATAAAAAAAACTGTACAAGAGAAAATATGGTAAAGCCAGTCTCTCTCTCTCTCTCTCTCTCTCTCTCTCTCTCTCTCTCTCTCTCTCAGACTTGGTGGCTGTGCGATGGGCGTGGAGACGTGGGTGTTACTGGCAACGTTGGCGGTGCTGGCGTGGGCCTATTCCAAGTGGCGCCACAACCATTGGTCTTCGAAAGGCGTACCCAGTCCACCTGCCTTGCCTTTTATCGGACACTTCCACAAGGAATATTTCGTTGGCAAGAATACACTGGAATTCTACCAAGAGGTGAATCTTATAGTTTGCAGTGACTGTACAAAATAGATGAAGGGAAAATATCATGATACAAATCAGTGTTAGGTCAGGACGTGTCGAAGCTCAGAATGTATATTAAGGGAAAGTAAATGCACTGTTGGCAGCAACGTTCCCTTTCCACAGTATTGTATTACCGTATTACCATAGTAATGTTCGACTTTTTATCACTGTCGCAAAAATAAAGCGGGTTCACACGTGTCAATTTGCGACTACTTTTTTCACGTACGTTGAGTTTCCGACTTATCCCTTCCTATTTCGGAAAGTGTCATACGTAGCATCTGGAAAATATCGAATACTTGGCACCTTAGTATGAAGTTGATGGTAAATAAACAGCTACTCGCCAATATGTCTTCCTCCTGTGACGATGCTGAAGCTGTGGTTGCTCTTCGTTTGGCGTACCGGAAGATAAAAGAAAATGCCTGTGAATACGTACCTGGTTAAGTAGAAGGATAGAAAGGACTCTACCACACTCTAAATTAACCTACATTTCTCATAAGAAAATTGTTAATCTTAAGGTTATGCACAATTACGATCAAATTAAATCCTAACAAGCCTTCAATCCTCACCTCCAACAAAATCCAGCATTGAGGGAAACATCTCTTGTAGAGTGGCAGCTCTTTTGTCGGACGACGATTTGCACAAGCTTTTTTTTTTTTTTTTTTTTTTCTTTATTACTGTATAATTCATTTCTAGGGTCCCAGATGTGTTCTTTTTCCCTCACCAACTCTAACATTTTATCTGTCTCTAGAGATCACATTTTCAAAGCTTACTCAATGACGTCACGACGTAAATAAAGTCGCAAATCGACTAGCAAGACCAACATGTTGGTCTTGATTTGCGACTCAGAAAATCTACGTACTACAATACGTAAAATATACAGTCGCAAATTGGCATGTGTGAATCCGCCTTTAGGCAGTCACTGAACACAAGGAAATTATGTGTTTTGAGAAAAAAATATATATATTTTCATCTTTTCGATTCCTCTCTTCTGACTGACAGTCTTCATGTCTTTTCCACCGGCGCAATGTTGAATTTCTTGCTA
>NC_059298.1:7461368-7561368 GCF_017591435.1 Portunus trituberculatus
ACAACTAGGTGAGTACAACTAGGTGAATACACACACACACACACACACACACACACTTTGCTACAGTACTAGAGACGATCGACCTTGATGTGTGTCATGACCTCAAGAAGTGAATAAGTCTGGTAGTCCAGCAAGTGTCGTGGTCACGGGCATTTCATCTTCCAAACTTATACATTTATTTAATCCTAAGAAATGTTACTCATTAAAAAAAAAAAAAAATATATATATATATATATATATATATATATATATATATATATTTTTTTTTTTTTCTTTTTTTTCAGTGATGCCTTTTGCTGTAAGTGGTTTTTTAAAACTTATGCAAACTTATAGCAAGCTATGATATTACGCTAAATTGTAACATAATAAAAATAGGGTTAATTAATTATATCGCCTAGATAATAAATAAAACTAATTCCTTATTTCGTTTTATTATTTTATCTTAATGGAAACAAATGTTGACGGTGCTTTTAATGTTAGCAATGAACAATAGTTGCTCAGATATTTTAATAATATTTCTTATTTGTGATGATAATGTAACGAGAGAGAGAGAGAGAGAGAGAGAGAGAGAGAGAGAGAGAGAGAGAGAGAGAGAGAGAGAGAGAGAAAGAGAGAGAGAGAGATGAAATCTTAAAGTAGATAAACTGTTATCGTAAAACAGTAACAGTGTTCACGTGAGAAGTCAAGCACTCTTTGGATAAATCACGGATCAAATAAAAAAAAAATGTCACTGATAAGATGTAGTAAGACAATGATTGATGGAACAAATATATGACAAGCATTTTCCATTCCTTCTCCTACTAAGGGCGCTGCAAAGCTGAACGGAATTATAGTTATTTCAATATGCGCGCGTAAATTTCACCACAAATTATTCTGCATTTTTTCACGGAATAGGCATATATTGTAATGATCAATTGATGCATTTTATTTAAGATAGGCTAAACACAGCTTTGACAGAACGTGAATGCAGACCGGACAGGACGAGAGAGAGAGAGAGAGAGAGAGAGAGAGAGAAAATATTTTTTTTTTTTTTGGATGCTTACTGATGATACTTATTACTGATGATGCTAAATATCATGTGCATTTTGTGAGCCGCGTAGTTTTTTTTTTTTTTTTTTTCTTTTTTTTTTTACGGCCTATAGCGCCTGTAGGTATACTTGAAGGGTATGAGAAGCGCTGCTTGCTTCCACTTATTAGTGCCGTAGGCAATTTTATTTACAATGTTACCCATATTAGGACCCATCTTTGATGTTACCACCTAGAACCTGGGTATTATGGTGACATGTAGGTAACTTTAAACCACTCGACAAATTGCAAAAATCAAGGCGGCTCATAATGGGATTCGAACCTAGTGTGAAAACAAGTCATACATGGACCAACAATAAACTGAATCAGGTGAGACAAAGAAGAACGAGTGAAGAAAACAACACCACGCACACAGCCTTCAAGTAGTGACGACGTAATAATCATATCTTGTAAAACGTCAAGTCATCGTGACTACTCAGACAGACGTTAGGTTACCAGTTAGTAAGTCGCAGAAAAGTTGAACGTATTACTCTTCTCTCTTACTTTCCTGTACAACAATATTATCAGGCTGCAGTATTGAAGCAGCAGGAATGACCAGCTGAATCAAAGCTGCGAGTTATGACTACTTCCAGTGGTGACTTAATAACGAACTAGTGTATGGTCGTGAATGGATGCCTGGCGTTACGTAATAAGTAAAACTGGCACAATAACCCCGTCACCATGACGCGGCACTTCTCTGTTCTACCTAGCTAGTCTCTCCTTTATGTCACACTGAACTGTTACTACCAGCATGTTTTGGTTACACGTCGTTTATAATAAACATGGAGGCGGAAGCTTGTCTAGCAACACACACACACACACACACACACACACACACAGGTGACTTAATAACGAACTAGTGTATGGTCGTGAATGGATGCCTGGCGTTACGTAATAAGTAAAACTGGCACAATAACCCCGTCACTGAACTGTTACTACCAGCATGTTTTGGTTACGCGTCGTTTATAATAAACATGGAGGCGGAAGCTTGTCTAGCAACACACACACACACAAACACACACACACACACAGGTGAAAGTAGCAATACGTATATGACTGTTTGCTCCAGCTCATAAAAAGCTGTTCACTAACCTAAATGGGGGAGGATGGGGAGATTCGTCACTTAAGAAGTATTCGAGCGGAGCGGGTTCGAAATGAAGAGGTTTAATAAATATAATTTTGCCATAAGTTATAACTCGTTTCTAGCAGAGATAGTCTATATAGTCAACTGCACATATTCCTCCACGCGTCATGAGTGTGCGACTTCATTACATCTATCTGATTTGATTAAATGAAGTGATTTTCGTCGGTTTTGAATGTCCTGACACTACAGCTGTTCACTTATCTAATATATATACTATGTATATTTCCACTCTTAATCATCCTTCCATATAATATTAGAAGAATTACTAGGCGTTGGCCAGATAAAGAGAAATTCCCCAACAACTAACTACTGAAGTTCATGAAAGTCAATTCAGCGTTTCTTTTTCTTCCGTGAAGAGCAGATACAGATACACCCACTGGCAGACAAACTGTTTTTTTTTTTCCATATAAGATAAAAAGTGCTTTTTTTTTTTCTTTACTGTATGTTCCTATAACATAGTGGCATAAAACCATATATGCCAGAGAAACTACTCCTAATATCATCTGCTGTTGGTTTCACAATCTGATAGATTTAACACAAAACTAATGATTTATGGTTCCATAGTACGTATATATCTTTTATTTCTAATTATAGGAAAAATGTTTCCATCACTATTGGCTCTGTTTCCCGACGTCGGATATTCTTGGGTTGCCATTGATCGCTGGCTGTTTTAATACGCGACTCGGTATACAGCCAGCCAGCTCGCAAGAGACACACATTCTAAAATTCATATCATAATAAATCTTGAGGTATTGAGTCTTTGTACTTCAAAATATTAATTCCAAGTATTTATCCTAACATTATCCATATGATCTGGTAATACACACTCTACAAAACTGTTATTATAAGCTTTATACTCACAGTGCTCTCGCATTTTTTACTAGTCTCAACTATATATTTGGTTTGAAACATTTTTTCATATAGTTCAACAGAGAGCACTGTTTCTTTTCTAAATATTACAAAGGAATATATTCTGTAATAATCTTGGTAGAGCAACATTTTTGCGGCCGAAGGCATATCAAACCGAAAAGACTAACTGAACTCGGGAACACCGAGTCCTCTCAAAACACCAAAACAACCCCGAGGCCCGCGGTTGTTTGGAAGCTCATGTGGAGTGTTCATAGAGCTGGAACAAAATGCCGGTTTATACATGTGCTGTAGCTGGCTGCAATTCTATATCAAAAAAGAAAAACCAAGGCGTGAAAGGATGGACTGTGTTTCCCAGGAAGAAAGACGCGGCTCGAAGAAGATTATTGGAGACACGATGTATACTCCTCGACTTAAGAAAATCCCTCATTTGGGACACTGTCCACTTTTCGGTTGAAAATGTCTCCATGGTGTCTTCTGAAGTATTCTTCTTTGGTGTGACCGTGTGAGTGGAAGCGGGGGCAGTCCAGCAGGAAGTGCTTGATGTTGTTTAAATACGGAACGGACAATCTTTCACTGAAGTCATACAAGGATTTTGCATCAAAACATCGTGTTTATTTGATATTCGTCACATTTTCTGGATTTGATTGCTAATTAATTTACTTGAACCAATGAAATGTGCTTGCTTACTGAAAATAATGTAATTCACTCAAGGTGATGAAGTGTCCCAAAAACTGAGACCATGAACCAAGCATTTTTGGCTCGTTTTGCCATATTACGTTCTCTGTGCTTGGTGAAGCTGATTAGAGATGGTCATGATAATTTATTACTTAGTTTGATAGCACATATATGACGTAAAAAAAAATTTCCAGCATACCGAGTTGAATGTGCTAAGTTAAGTTATCTGGCGAATCTGGCAGCTTTTCAGCACTTTCCGACGTCGGGCTTTCATCATCTTATACACAAAGTCGATGATGCATGGTTTCTCGACATGTCTTGGGCTCTGCTTTAAGTGATTACAATCACCAAGCACTATCCGAAAACACACACACACGTGTGTGTGTGTTCTACGATGGACTCGCCGTTGTGGCCAGGGTACTAATAGACCCTGGGCAGGTGTACATAAAACCAACCATTCGCTGCATCCGTCTTGACCCATGAATCCTTCTGACCTTGACTGTGACACTGAAGGGGAGACCATGGTATACATACAGTACTCGCCGCCCCGTCGGGGTCACTGACTTCGGGACGCCGACCCTTTCCGCGCCTCTTCCCTGGACAGCTAAACTTGTTCGCTGTGCATGCCTGCAGCAACCTGTTCCTGCCAGCCATGACTGTACGTACGTACATGTGTGAACACACACACACACACACACACACACACACGCCCGGTAGCTCAGTGGTTAGAGTGCTGGCTTCACAAGCCAGAGGACCGGGGTTCGATTCCCCGGCCGGTTGGAGATATTTGGGTGTCTCCTTTCACGTGTAGCCCCTGTTCACCTAGCAGTGAGTAGGTACGGGATGTAAATCGAGGAGTTGTGACCTTGTTGTCCCGGTGTGTGGTGTGTGCCTGGTCTCAGGCCTATCCGAAGATCGGAAATAATGAGCTTTGAGCTCGTTCCGTAGGGTAACGTCTGGCTGTCTCGTCAGAGACTGCAGCAGATCAAATAGTGAAACAGTGAAACACACACACACACACACACATATATATATATATATATATATATATATATATATATATATATATATATATATATAAAATAAAGTTAGATATGTTGAGGTAAAGAGACAGGACACTATGAGCCTTGTTTGAACCCTAGGTAAAACTAGGTAAAGGTACACACACACACACACACACACACGGTAGCTCAGTGGTTAGAGCGCTGGCTTCACAAGCCAGAGGACTTGGGTTCGATTCCCCGGCCGGGTGGAGATATTTGGGTGTGTCTCCTTTCACGTGTAGCCCCTGTTCACCTAGCAGTGAGTAGTCAGAGGACGAGAGACAGAAAGAGTAAAGAAGAAGGTATAGGATGTCTTGCTATATAGATGTATCGAGTGGGGGAGAATCTGATTGGCAGCGCTCATCTTCTCATCCCTCAAAGCAGTTCCCGTTTCTTCGAGGCAAGACAGGAGACGCTACAGTGGCTGCGCCCAGAGTATATCTCTGTATATACTCTGGCCGCAACAACCGACACCGGAACCCAGTCGACCAACGAAGTCATCAACCCCCCTCCGCGAATCCCCCTACTCGTGGATGACTGGTATCTTCATCCCCGGCAGAGATGGCGCAAAGGATACCGCAGTTTCTACAAAAACGTTCCGTACCCGCAAGGAAAAGTCTAGTGTAGTGAAGTAAACACTTACACGGCCCGTGCCTGGACGAGCGACCAACCGGACCAGTGAGGTTAAGCAATGCTGTGCCCGACGCGAACCTGGACGGGTGACCATCTTCTATTGATTTTTTACTTATTCATGTATAATGTATTTATTTTGTATATCTTTTTACTGTTTATTTATATTTGTTTTTCTTTTATTTTACTTTAGTATGTATGTATCTTTTTGTTTAATAATTTGTTTCTATGTATTTCGACCCAACAAAAGCAGCAGGCTGGACCGACCAGCAACTTTACTCCTCTTCTGTATTTCTGTATTTCTATGTATTTTTGTATCTTGTACTGTACCACCCCTTGTTTGTATCTTCCCCCTCTTTTCTTAATAAATCTAAAAAAAAAAAAAAAATCTTAAAAAAGTTACCACTCCCAGTCATGGAGGTCAACAGAACCTGTCCTAGTACAGCGTGCAGAGGCGCAAGCAGCGGGAAGCGGGAAGTTAGTAGCGAGCTGAGGATTGTTCACACCAGGTGTCTTCCGTCGTCCCACGCATGATACAGGTAAACAACCCATGGGATCACCTTGATTCGCTGCCTAAATTACAAAGTACGCAGCCAACGAACATATAGTGAGAGTTGTGCAGCCTGGAGAGAGAGAGAGAGTTTCAGCTGGTGACATGCAAAAACCCATGACATCACCCGAACAATTAACCAAAAAGAGGCATACTAACAAATTCCCGCGATAAGAATCGACTGTATACAGGTCCCAGGCAACAGAACGCGCCATTTCATCTTAACCATCTCTTGTGTAACGCTGGACGGAGCATGATTATCTCAACAACCTATCTTTCCTCTGTGTAGAAAAAAATTAGTTCTCCAGATGTGGCAAAGGTCTACGGCAGTGTTGTTGGTGATGGCAGCGATGGCAGGCGGTGGATCAGCGGTTCATGACAGGAGCGGGTTGGGCGCGGTGCTCCAAGGACCGGGAAACAAGTGGCAAGGCATCAGGCAGGTGGCCAGCGTGGACTCCAGCATTCCTAGTCTTGCTGATCGTCCATGGGCCATTGGTATGTATTAACATTGCGCTCATCCTTCTTGCTCTCTAAAAGCAGATGCAAGGATAATAAGGGCACTATTTGTTGTTATTTGTATAGGAAACAGCCACAATATGAAAGATGCCCGGAATCGTGCCAAGTATGTTCTTCAACTCGCCAAACACTCCTTCATAAATAAGAAATGTCAAAATCTTTCAAACTCTAACGCCTCTCAAGATTTCTGGCATCTGGCCAAAAACAACTCCAATAACTTTAGTTCTTCCATCTTTCCCTCTTTTATTTCATCCTGATGGCACCACTGCCATCTCATCTGTCTCTAAAGCTAAACTCTTCTCTTAGACCTTTGCTAACAACTCCACCTTGGATGATTCTTGGCTTCTCTCCCTCTCATCCTCCCTCTGATTACTTCATACGTTCAATCAAAATTCTTTGTAACGATGTTTTCCATGCCCTCGCTGGCCTAAACCTTCAGAAGGCTTATGGACCTCATGGGATCCCTCCTATCATGCTCAAAAACTGTGCATCCGTGATTGCACCTTGCCTGGCCAAACTCTTTCAATTATGCCTATCGACTTCTACCTTTCTTTCTTGCTGGAAGTTTGCCTACATTCAGCCTGTTCCTAAAAAGAGTGACTGTTCTAATCCCACAAACTACTGCCCTATAGCTTTGATCTCTTGCTTGTCTAAAGTTTTTGAATGTATCCTCAATAGGAAGATTCTTAAACATGTCACTTCACAATCTTCTATCTGATCGCCAGTATGGCTTCTGTCAAGGCTTCTCTACTGATGATGATCTGGCTTTTCTTACTGAGTCATGGTCATTCTCTTTTAGAGATTTTGGTGAAACTTTTGCTGTTGCGTTAGATATATCAAAAGAGAGTCTGGCACAAAGCTTTGATTTCAAAACTGCCCCCCAATGGTTTCGGTTTCTAGATCCTTCTCTCTGCAACTTCATCTCAAGTTTCCTTTCCGACCGTTCTATTGCAGCTATGGTAGATGGCCACTGTTCTCCTAAATCTTTTAACAGTGATGTTCCTCAGGGTTCTGTCCTGCCACCCACTCTCTTTCTTTTATTCATTAATGATCTTAACCAAACTTCTTGCCCTATCCACTCCTATGCTGACGATACCATCCTACATCTTTCAACCTCCTTTCAAAGAGGACCAACCCTCCAGGAAGTCAACAGATCATGCAGGGACGCCACAGAATGCCTGACTTATGATATTTTAAGGTTTCTGATTAGGGCAGAAAAAAAGTTGGTAGTGTTCAATTCATCCATCTACCAACTTGACACAACCTTCCAGACAACTATCCTCTCTTCTTCAATGACTCTCAATGGTCACCCATCTTCTACACCGAATATCCTTGGTCTGTCCTTTACTCATAGTCTAAACTGGAAACTTCACATCTCATCTCTTGTTAAAACAGCTTCTATGAAGTTAAGCGTTTTGAGGCGTCTCCTCTAGTTTTTCTCGCCCCTCCAACTGCTAACTCTGTATACAAAGGCCTTATCCGTCTTTGTATGGAGTACTCCTCGCATGTTTGGGCTGGGTCCACTCACACAGTCTTATTAGATAGAGTGGAATCAAAAGCTTTTCGTTTCATCAACTCCCCTCCTCTGACTGACTGTCTTCAGCCTCTTTCTCACTGCCGGAATGTTCCATCTCTTTCTATCTTTTATCGCTATTTTCATGCTAACTCCTCTACTGATCATGCCAACTGCATGCCTCTTCTCCTGTGGCCTCACTGCACAAGGCTTTCTTCTTCCTCTCACCACTACTCTGTCCATCTCTCCATCATTCATATCTTTATCTGGTAAACTCTGGAACTCCCTGCTTGCTTCTGTATTTCCATCTTCCTATGATTTGACTTCTTTAAAGAGGGAGGTTTCAAGACATTTGTCCCAAACTTTTGGCAAATTCTTTTTAACCTTTAAGGGAACTGGTATTCAAGTAGGCCTTTCTTTTTTCTTTATGTTTCTTGTATTGCCCTTGGCCAGTTTCCCCTCTTGCATAAAAAAAAATAAATAAATAAAAAAAAAAAAAAAAAAAAAAAAAAAAATATATATATATATATATATATATATATATATATATATATATATATATATATATATATATATATATATTATATATACTGTTCTGAATGTGTAATTCTGATCATGATCAGTTTATACCTCCATTTCCTACTGCTGATCTTTTCCCCTCACAGTTCTTCGTAGAGTTGCTGATCCGCATTCCACTCAACAGAAGCTTCTGAAGCACTCTAACATTGTGAGGGATGTAAAGATCTTGATTGACTTATGCAAGGAGGAAGGAGTATTTTCAATGTTCCATGACTGTAGCTATTTCTACTAGTAAGTATTGTTGTTATTGTTAAAAAAAAAATAATAATAATAAATAAATAAATAGAAAAAATAATGGTAGTAATAAAAAATAATAATACACTAATGTGAAGATGAAACCAGCAGTCAAATGCAGTTGCAGAGCACTTGATTTCAAACTGGTCTATTGATGTATGACATACCATTACAGCTGTTTTGAAAATGTGGCAAGTTGCGGGTTGAAGTTTCAGCAGGTTCTTGGAATGTGTGACGAAGGCTACTATTTTAACAATAGCATGAAAGACTGTGTTCCTGAACCTTGTGACCCTCAGGTACAGAATGACCCCATTTATGGTCCTCCTGCCCCAGTACACCATGATGCCATTCTGCCCCCGGCACCAGCTACCCACCAGGTAACCAAATTATCTTGTGGGATTTGGTTAATTCACCTATTTCGTGCAATTAGCTCTCTCTCTCTCTCTCTCTCTCTCTCTCTCTCTCTCTCTCTCTCTCTCTCTCTCTCTCTCTCTCTCTCTCTCTTCAGTGGGTTTCTTTGCAAAAGATCATGTAACTATTAATTATGGTACCTAGATTATTAGATTAGGAACACAATACAAGGCTTAATTACCAGCTACTGGCATTTGTCACTATTTGAAGGCAGTGAAGGCACACTTATTGCAAGGATTTCTTTTCATTCTCCCCCAGGCCATAGAGGTATCAAGATTGTTAACTCACCTCTTTGGCAAGTCAAACTCATACCAAGGGCAAATCATACTGCTACAACAGAAATTCATATCCTCACTAGCAATAATGAAGCAATCCAACATTTGCGCCATTGAATATAGATACTTTCTTCAGTAAATTTTGTGATGATGCAAGGATAGTGCAGTGCTTATTTTTCGTGATTATTCTTAAAAAAAAAAAAAAAAAAAAAAAAAAAAAAAAACTATGTGAAATCTTGCCTTATGAGCACCATACTGTGGCTTATACAGTATTACCTATATACGCGTGTTTGGCATTTCCACCTTAAACTATAAGCCTGAGACATTGGAAAACAGACTGTATTGTATGTGTGACTGATTTACTGTTGCATCACAGTCAATAAATACATTAAACTCTCTTCCCTTTCTTATACCAGTCTTATGTGGACTACTGAGAAATACTGGGTTGCCTTCACACAACTCTAGTGATAGACTGCTCTGAACACCAGAAGGCTATTTATTGATTAAAACTACAGTGCTAATTTCTTATCTCACCTATGATGAAACAGCCTTCTTGAATTAAACGTGTTTCAATGCACTTTATTGAAATGTTATTTGAGAATAAGATACAAACTAACATACAAATAATTAACTTTAGCACTTAAGTATTTTCTGCCCAAAAAGCTGAAGATTTACAACACACATCTTATTTGTGGATCACCACATTTTAAGTGCCAGAGAGACTTCTTGCAGAGAAAATTTTTCATCACTGTTTTTATTCTAGAAATGTTTGTGGGTATTTTTATACAGTTACAAAATAGAAATGTGAACAGCTGATGCAGTAACAGATTTAATCCCTCAAGGACCTTTAAATTTCCCTAAATCAAACCTAGCTAATGCAATGGGAGATTTAATCCCTCGAGGACCTTTAAATCTCTTCAAACAAACTCGTCTTCCTATTAAACTTTTGGAAAAGTAATATAAAAGTTAAACTCTGATTCAGGAAAGCATGCATTTTCCATGATTCTGAAATTAAAAAGACTAATGATTTTTTTCCAAAACTCTGAACTTCTGGCCCTTTATTAGTCTGATAGGACCATACAAAGTATTATTATGAAGTGAGCTGAGGAGCAATGCCTTAAGTTGCTACATCCTCTACAGATTCCTCCTACTTGGCTGAAAGAGGAGCCTGAGTGGTACAGCAAGCAGCCAGCCGTGTTCAAGACTGCCCCGTCTTGGTACTACATCCCGCCTCACTGGTACAACTCCCCACCCACACCTCATCATACTGTCACCCACAAAGCCCAAGCATCACAGGTGGATCAGGTTATTAAGAGGCATGAATAGTGTTTTTTTGGGGGGAAATGAGTGCACCTTTCAGGACAACAATACAGCCAGAGGTATTATTATTGTTCCTCATAATACAATACTACTGTAAGGTAAATCCTCTTTGTCCTTTTGTATTTTTCATAAAAATGTCAGATGTGTGTGTGTGTGTATTTACCTAGTTGTGTATTACAGGGTTTGAGTGGGGCTCATAGTGATCTGTCTTCATATCTGTTTTCATCCATTCTTTCCTTAAAATTGTGCACAATTCCTGCTGCTACAATCTCTTTACTTAATCCGTCCCAGATGTCCACCGTTCTATGTGGAAAACTAAACATTTTAATGTCCCTCAAACACTGACTTTTCATGATCTTGGTGATCCCATGTTCATCTATCTCCATCCTCCATCAGTGATACCAGGTCGTGTCTATTTATCTTTTCCATACGGTTTAGTAACTTATACATCATTATTAGACCTCCTCTTTCCCATCTATCCTTCAAAGTTGGTAGTTCCATTTCCATCAGTCTTTCTTCATAGGGAACATGCTTTATTTCTTCACTGTCCCTCCAAGCGTTCATGGAAGCCATTTCACGGCAGGAGGTTGCTCTGAGGTTGTTAAAGAATCTTGGATCCAGCTCCAGGAGCGCTAGAGACAGGCGGGGAGCCAGACAATCACAGCGAAGCTGCGTTTGGTCCCTCACCCGGCAAATTCAAACCCAGAAAATTCGCTAAAACGGATGTGGTTGTACGTTATGCGGACTTTTTGGTCTAACTTTATATAGTACGTTAAACCGGAAATTCGTCAGACGAACGTTCGTTAAGCGGAGTATTACTGTACTAGACATAAGCGCCCCATCCCCCCACTACGTATATTTTCAGTATGTATGTACTGCAACTCCTAATAAACCATATACTATTATTGTTATTATTATTACTATTACACACACACACACACACTACAGACCTCAGAGATGGCTAAAGAAAAAAATGGTAATGAAATGAGACCCAATGTTTGATTGACCCTTGAAAATTTTTAGCTGTGGTGTCCCTGGCCACAATAATGAAAAAAAATTATCATAACTAACAAATTAATCATGATAATCGTATCAGCAATAACTGATAATCAATAACTGGTGATACATTTATTGCCCAATAACCAATAATTATTGAATTGATAAGTCAAAAATTTGAATACTAGTGGTAATTATATTAATATTTCAAATTCTAAAAATGAATTAATCCAAATTTATTTTTATCTTTATCTTAGAAAATTCAGAAAATCTTAGAAAAAAACATCAAGTTCAATGTTTTATTCTTTCTCTTTATTAATGAAAAGTGTTGTTTTGAATAAAATAACTATCTACATTTGATTTTGAAAGTTTAAAACTTTAACATGTTCATGTAAAAAAAAAAAAAAAAAAAAAAAAAATATATATATATATATATATATATATATATATATATATATATATATATATATATATATATATATATATTGATATTTCTAGTTTGAAACTAAAAGTATTAGTGATATCAATAAATTGATAAGGCAGGAAAAATAGTCATCGGTAACTGATAACCTGATATCATTACTGTGATAAATTGCTGCAATAATACCTACCTGTCCTACCCATAATTGGTAATGGTAAAAGATCTTACACCACCACTGAAAAGTTCCACTCTTTGCCATGCACATGATTTATATGAGTGTCTCTGGACGTGAGGATGGCAACATGATTGCACAAATTAAATGGTTTTAGTTGTATCTTTATTCTCAGTATTTAAACAAAACATGCCTTTCTTTTCAATATTTTTCTTGTCACAGAGAGCAGCTCATTCATTGAATAATAAAAATTATCAGTGATAGAAGTATGCAACACAAAACGGAATGAAGCAGAAAAATGCATAACAAGTAATAGTAAGCTTAAACTCACTGTGTAAAAAATAGTAAGTGTAAAAGGAAAAATTATGAGTCAAGTAAATCCTCAGACCTGGAGTGCAAGAATGCTGCAAATGTTTGTTCCTACGTTTAACAAAATATCTGGCACTTATGAGTACTTAGGCCGTAGGCTGCACTGACATGAGTCACATTTTGTGGCCAGTGACCACCACAACAAAATAGTCAAAAATAGAACACATACATTTATGTGGCTTCTGGGCAGTCACAGTGGCCAGCAATAGGAACCATTATTATTTCAAATGGCTCACGAGCCACTAGTACCTATAGCTGCCACGCACCTAGCATGCTTCCTGCTGCTTTCACGTTGTCTCGTCCTATCTGTCACAGTGTCACGCACTCCTCCTTTCCATGAACGGCAGGAATACCTTAACATTTCTTTGACAGTAAGAAAAAAAATTGATTACAGAGGTGGCGAAGGAACCAGCACAATAAATAATACAATCAAAAGAATACTAAACAAAAATGTGTGAAATAGTCCATGTAATTGTCTGTTACAACTAAGCATGAGGTGCATCAAGTACGTAGTAGTTTCTGCATTTTACTGTGTCATCTTTACAAAGAGAGCAGACATGCTATTTCCATGAGATCCACATGTCACTCACATCATTTGTGGCAGCTACCAAGGGCATGCATGTGTTCATGCTGCTACCTGACACACAATATTTTTTTTTTACCAACTATTTTTTATAATGACCAGTGACTGCAAAAAGTGGCTTGAGTGAATGCAGCCTCTCTTACAGATAGATAGCTGTACATAATACTTTGACATTCAATATATATATTATTTTCCTGACTTTTCAATTTGATGGCCTTAGGAACACTGTTTTGCACAAGCCACTGTTATGTCCTTCATTTATGGCTTGAGATGTCTCCAAAAGTTCATTGACGACTGATAAATTCTTTTGTATTTCCCTGTAAGTAAAAAAGTTTTGAAATTTTAAAATGTTACACTTTACAGAAAAAAAACAAACTTATAACTCTTGCACCATGCCTAAAGTATATATATATTTTTCTAAATACAATGGCAATGCTTGAATACATAGTTATAGCCTGGGATTCTGAAGCTTGCAATGAAACGGTGACTAAATACACAACCTATCGACATCCACACCAGGATGATGCTTCGATTAAAGTGGACACCCATGACAAGACACTATTAAACCAACTCTATCTCACTGTTCAGTGATATTAATAATCTTTTATGATATGTTGGAAATACACCAACAGTGTTCTCCACACATCCCACACCACACCACATCACATTACATCACATCACATGCTCATCCATGCTGGTGGCAATATCACTAGATACTTCTCATTGTGTGTGTGTGTATATACATATACAGTCAACTCTTGATTAACACTAGGGTTATGTTCCTGGAGACGTCGCATTATTCAAACATAATTTTCTCCCATAAAAAACAATGGTAATAGGGGGTTTATGTTCCTGGCTACTGGAAAAAATCTACCTCTTCTTGGGATTTTGTTATTCAAACCTTAAAAAAAAAAAAAAAAAAAAAAAAAAAAATCATACATCAATAGGTCAAGAAAACAATAAAAACACACGCTCTCACCTGCACATCTTTCTAGTCTGGGAAATTAGAAAATTATTAATCAACATGATTTGTCATATGATTTTATATGCCTAGAACATTATCCCTTATTCATACATCTATTATTAGTACATTTAACAAAATAAAACGAGTATAATTTGGTGGTCGTTGGCAGCAGTGTTTGTTTACCATCAACTCAACTGATTGAGCCATGCAGTCCAGGCCATGCAGTCTCTCCATTCCACCACAGGCAACATGGGAAGTTTTATGAAGAGAACCAGCCCTATTACTGCTCCAGAGCATGATTTATTAATAAACTTAGTGACCCAGGAAAAAGTGCTTCTAAATAAAAGCACAGATGGCCATATAATGTAGTCTTAACATGGGAGAGAATCCCCACCTCCTTCAACTGTGCACACTATGGGAAGAAGGCTATCTACAAAAATGGATACTTATTGATCAATAAAGACACAACTGATCATAAGCTAAGTACAATTCTGAAAGAAAACTTGGGAGATGGAGATTTGGTGATCGGTGCTGGTGGTGGTGATGTTGTTGTTGTTCCTCAGACCTATTCATTAGCTAAGGCTTTGTTATTATTGATGCACTACTGACAAGTTTCATGGATTCCACCCCTGGATTTGGTTGCAATCACAATTTTTGTAAAGTAGGCTATTTTAACAATAACCTATAAATTTTCATGTTTCTAAAGTCAATTAGATCACAAAAATTAAATAAATAATAGGTATTTAGATAAAATTTATGTGTAGGTAATGATGAAGACATGGGTCTTAGTTCACCTTCACGGTGAAGGTAAATCCTGCCTGATAGTCACCTTCTCAAGCTGTGGGAAAGTAGCATTCTTTCTTAAGAATACTGATTTCTCCCGGACAGTATCCTTCAATTGAAGATGGAAGGTATTGTTTAAGAATCCGGCTGAGAGCATCTCAATGCAGTTCCCCCAAAAGCAGCATGGGTGCATGTGATGTCATTGAGTCAAATTAAACTGTGTTAAATAGAATAAATTGTGTTATTTAATCGTATCTTTTTTAATATCAAGTCGCATTAAAACAAAATTGCAATATTCAAACTCTCATTAATAGAGAGTTGAGTGTGTGTGTGTGTGTGTGTGTGTGTGTGTGTGTGTGTGTGTGTTTACCTAGTTGTAGTTTTACAGGGCCTAGGCTTTACGCTCGTAGGGCCCCGTCTCCATATCTACTTATCCAATTTTTCTTTAAAGCTATGCACACTCTTTGCTGACACCACTTCCTCACTCAAACTGTTCCAAGTCTCAACACATCTTTACGGGAAACTATATATTTTAACATCTCTCAGACATCTTCCCTTCCTCAGTTTTTTACTATGCAATCTTGTGCTTCTAATGTCATATTCTTCTCTCAGGATCAGTGTCTCATTATCCACTTGATCCATTCAGTTAATAAATTTATAAACTCGTATCAGATCCCCTCTCTCCCTTCTCTTTAGTCTCTCCTCATATGTCATCCCTTCAAATTCTGGAACCATTCTTGTAACCATTTTTTGTAGTCTCTCCAACTTCCTTATGTGTTTCTTTTTATGGGGATTCCACACAACTCCTACATATTCCAATCTGGGTCTTATTATAGTACTTATCAATTTCTTCATCATTTCTTTGTCCATGTCGTGAAATGCTAATCCAATATGTGTGTGTGTGTGTGTGTGTGTGTGTGTGTGTGTGTGTGTGTGTGTGTGTGTGTGTGTGTGTGTGTGTGTGTGTGTGTGTGTGTGTGTGTGTGTGTGTGTGTGTGTGTGTGTGTGTGTATTCACCTAGTTGTAATTTTACAGGGCCTGGGTATCATACTGTGTGGCCCCGTCTCCATATCTACACACATCCAACTTTCCTTTAAAACTATGCACTCGCTGACACCACCTCCTCACTCAAACCATTCCACACCTCCACACATCTTTGTGGGAAACTATATTTCTTCACATCCTTCAAGCATATTCCCTTGGCTATCTTTTTACTATGCGATCTTGTAGTTCTATTTAAGTTTTCCTCTCTCAACATCATTTGCTCATTATCCACTTCATCCAGTCCGTTCAACAGTTTATAAACCTGTATTAAATCTCCTCTTTCTCTTCTTTGTTCCAAGGTAAGCAAATTCATTTCTTTTAATCTCTCCTCATAGGTCATTTCTGCCAATTCCGGAACCATTTTTGTTGCCATTCTCTGCAATCTCTCCAACTTCCTTATATGCTTCTTTTTAT
Organism: Portunus trituberculatus; assembly: GCF_017591435.1. Taxonomy (NCBI): domain Eukaryota; kingdom Metazoa; phylum Arthropoda; class Malacostraca; order Decapoda; family Portunidae; genus Portunus; species Portunus trituberculatus. Next base: position 7,477,940 of record NC_059298.1, read on the forward strand.
AAGGGGACCAAACCACTCCAGCATATTCCAATCTTGGTCTAATTACCGTACTAATTAATTTCTTCATCATATCTTTATCCATATAATGGAAGGCTAATCCAATATTTCTTATCAAATTATACGTTTCTCCAAACATCTTATCAATATGAGCCTCAAACTGCCCATGGTCTTGTATTATCACTCCCAAATCCTTTTCCTTTTCCACCTTTTTCAACACTACTTCTTCACCCATCTTATATGACCCTCTTGGCCGTCTTCCACTCTTCCCCATCTCCATCACATGACTTTTGCTCAGATTAAATTCCATTTGCCACCTCTTGCTCCACTCCCAAATCTTATCCAGATCTGCCTGTAAAATTTCACAATCTTCTTCACTCTTCACACACCTACACAACTTCGCATCATCCGCAAACAAATTAATATAACTGTTTACTCCCTCTGGCATGTCATTAATATATACAAGGAAAAGTATTGGTGCCAGCACTGAGCCTTGTGGGACTCCACTCTCCACCACCAACCAGTCCGACTTCCAGTGTGTGTGTGTGTGTGTGTGTGTGTGTGTGTGTGTGTGTGTGTGTTTCTGCGTGTGTGTGTAATTCACTGTTTGATCTGCTGCAGTCTCTGACGAGACAGCCAGACGTTACCCTACGGAACGAACTCAGAGCTCATTGTTTCCGATCTTCGGATAGGCCTGACTCAGACCAGGCACACACCGGGACAACAAGGTCACAACTCCTCGATTTACATCCCGTACCTACTCACTGCTAGGTGAACAGGGGCTACACGTGAAAGGAGACACACCCAAATATCTCCACCCGGCCGGGGAATCGAACCCCGGTCATCTGGCTTGTGAAGCCAGCGCTCTAACCAATGAGCTACCCGGCCGTGTGTGTGTGTGTGTGTGATAGATAGAGAGAGAGAGAGAGAGAGAGAGAGAGAGAGAGAGAGAGAGAGAGAGAGAGAGAGAGAGAGAGAGAGAGAGAGAGAGAGAGAGAGAGAGAGAGAGAGAGAGAGAGAGAGAGAGAGAGAGATACAGGTGGATGGATTCTTCAAGATGTACAGATTTGTGGCAGGATACAGTAGAGGTGACATGAATGTCACAGTAGAGAAAGTTTGTCTTTAATAAGGCCAAACACAACACAACCTTATGTTGTGATTCAATGAAAAGAAAAAACTCAGACAACTTACTTCTGGTTTTCATGGCATTTCTTGTAGCCTTGTTTAATGGCTTCTTCTGCTTTGCTGGTTACCAACTTGGCATGCTTGAGGGATTCCAAAATGTGCTGCTTTTCATAGTAGAGTACCTGAAAATGTCAAGAAAAAAAAAATTCTAAAGACTAGTAATGTTCTTAATCATGTAATCAAAATGAGAATTTATTTTTTAACAGACAAAAATAAGTATGAGAGGAATATTAAACAGAGCAACAAGAAGAATTTCATTTACTTTCTTATTTACTTCCAGTTTTGCATTGTAAATAATGAAGAGAAAGAGAACATTAAACAGGTACTTCTCATTTAGTCTTAAAAAAATTATTGTGTGTGTGTGTGTGTGTATGTGTGTGTGATTCACTGTTTGATCTGCTGCAGTCTCTGACGAGACAGCCAGACATTACCCTACGGAACGAGCTCAGAGCTCATTATTTCCGATCTTCAGATAGGCCTGAGACCAGCCACACACCACACACCGGGACAACAAGGTCACAACTCCTCGATTTACATCCCGTACCTACTCACTACTAGGTGAACAGGGGCTACACCCAAATATCTCCACCCAGCCGGGGAATCGAACCCCGGTCCTCTGGCTTGTGAAGCCAGCGCTCTAACCACTGAGCTACCAGGCCGGTGTGTGTGTGTGTGTGTGTGTGTGTGTGTGTGTGTGTGTGTGTGTGTGTGTGTGTGTGTGTGTGTGTGTGTGTGTGTTTGTGTGTGTGTGTGTGTGTGGTCTCAATTATGCCCCTCCTTTTTTCACGGAATAAGTAGGCTGAACTATATATTAGGCTAAGGTTCTCTTTAAAGACAGGTAGATGGACAAGCTTTTCTTCATAACAGATAAAAATATACATCCCTCTGCCCTTTCAGTCAGCTCTTATTACATACGGAAATTATCAGAAATATTTTTGCAGTTATGTCAGAAAAGTGTGGCCAGCTTATTCCTTCCCAGCACAGGAATATCATCAGCACAGCTCAAGAATGCAACATGGTACAGTACATGTCTACCTACCCTTGCATCATGTGCCATCATGTCAAGCTTGGGATCTCCAGTTGGCCTCCAAGCAACAGTGCCTTTAGAAACACAACTGTCCTTGACAGCAGTGCTAAATTCTTCTAAAGATTTGACAATATCTTCATCAATCATTTCATCAAAATCTTCAAGTAGAGCTTTCTCCACAACCTCAACAATATTGACTCTTATAGTTTCAATGAAATCCTTGTTGTCAACAGCCAAAGATGGAAAACATCTGTAAAAATTAAAGTTATCAGTTACATTTCTTACCACAGTATTCAAAAGCACACACACACACACACACACACACACACACACACACACACAGATATATATATATATATATATATATATATATATATATATATATATATATATATATATATATATATATATATATATATATATGTATATATACACAGAGTCAACTCGATTTATGAGAGGGTTATGCTCCTGGAGACATTGTGTTATTCAAAATCAGAAACAGCGTGGGTGTGCATGGCGTCACTGAGCTGAGTTAACTCACGCTAAATTGCATAAATCACGTTATTTAATCGTATCTCCTTAAATATCAAATTATGCTAAATCAAAATCACGATATTCAAACTTATGTTAATGGAGAGTTGACTTTACGCTCGTGTGGCCCCGTCTCCACATCTACACTTATCCAATTTTTCTTTAAAACTATGCACACTCATTGTTGACACCGCTTCCTCACTCAAACTGTTCCATGTCTCAACACATCTTTGTGAGAAACTATATTTTTTAACATCTCTCAGACATCTTCCTTTCCTCAATTTTTCACTATGTGATCTTGTGCTTCTGATGTCATACACTTCTCTCAGGATCAGTTTCTCATTATCCACTTGATCCATTCCGTTAATCAATTTATAAACTTGAATCAGATCCCCTCTCTCCCTTCCCTATTCCAGGGTTGGTAGATCCATAGCCTTTAGTCTCTCCTCATGTCATCCCTTCAAATTCTGGAACCATTCTTGTAGCCAATTTTTGTAGTCTCTCCAACTTCCTTATGTATTTCTTTTTATGGGAGGTCCACACAACTCCTGCATATTCCAATCTGGGTCTTATTATAGTACTTATCAATTTCTTCATCATTTCTTTGTCCACAGAGTGAAATGCTAATCCAATATTCCTTAGCAAATTATGTCTCTCTGAAAATTCTATCAATATGGCTTACCGGTTGATTGTTTTCTTCCATCGTCACTGCCAAGTCCTTTTCCTTTTTTACTTTCTCTAGTTCTACTCCATCTCCCATCTTACAGATTTCCACTGGTCGTCTTTCACTCTTTCCCATTTCCATGACATGGCTTTTGTCCACATTGAATTCCATCTCCCACTTTTTACTCCATTTCCACATCTTATTTAGGTCTTCCTGCAGTATTTCACAATCCTCTTTTTGCTTTATAACTCTGCACAGTTTTGCATCATCCACAAACAGATTTATGCAGCTGTTCACTCCTTCTGGCATGTAGTTTATATATATGAGAAAAAGTATTGGCGCCAATACTAGCCCCTGTGGCACTCCGCTTCCTACTGCTCTCCACTTGGACTTCATATCTTTAACTACCATCCTTATTTCTCTCCCCCTCAAATAATTTCCCATCCATCTCAATGTGCTTCCTTTTAAGCCACCCTTCTCCTCTAACTTCCACAGTAATCTTGCACGTGGCACTTTACCAAACGCCTTTTTTAAATCCAAATAAAGTCAATCCATCCATCTCTCTCTTGTACTCTATCAACTATTTTAGAGTAGAAAGTCAGTAAATTTGTTACACACGACCGACCTTTTCTAAAACCAAATTGTCTATTTAATAAAAATTTGTTGTCTTCAAGGAACTTGATTCATTGTTTCTTTATTACTCTTTCACACATCTTGCACATTACACTAGTTAGGGATACCAGTCTGTAATTCAAAAGTCCTTCCTTCCTTCCTTTCTTATATATGGGAACCACCTCAGCTCTTTTTCATTTTACTGGTACTGGTTTTGTGTGTGTGTGTGTATGTGTGTTGGAGAACTACAAGGGCATGGCCAGGTAAGGTGTTCAATACTCCAGATCTGCTTCACAGCATTGAATTAAACTTGAAGATGAGTGTAGAATAACTAGTACAATACTATGTACATGTGATGTATACATCCTATCATATACATAGTCACCCTAACACAACCCATGACAACATGACAATCTTACGCTGCTAGCAGTGACACATTCCATCCTGCCAGCACCCTGCTCATGGCAGTGTGGAGGGCAGCCTTCACCACTTGAAGCTTTTCTCCTCCAATCTCTTCACTCTCAAGACAGCCAATGTGCTCACTCATCCTCCTTTAACTTGGTTTGAGGTAGCACTAGCAGCCAATTCACCAAAACAGGATGGATAACCAAGACTGTGAAAACCTGTCAAAAGATATAAAACAATTATATAAACAATGTATAGTACTGGTTCCAACATAGACCACTAGGCCACTCCATGATAATATCTTTCCAGATGGTCTTATTATTGATCTATTTGGATAATATGAAGTTGCTAATCTAAACCTCTTCTCTAAAGTATATTAATCTAAAGACTGATAATTCAAATTTCCCAATAGTCTGAACTTTTAAGGTGGGGTGTGAAAAAAATAAAATAAAATAAAATAAAATAAAATAATGGGCAAAATTAGATCCCACCACCAATTCAAATCAAGCATCAGAAGCAGTGTGGCAGCAAAGGGCGGAAGGAAATGGATGCAGCTTCCACCACCCCCCAATTCCCACTTCTGGTCAGTAGAGGACTGTAGTGGAACTGTCGGAACCGGTTCCGTGGGGAATAGGCAGAGTGTGGCTGGTGAATGTCAGGGCCCATATTCTACATAGTTATTGTCAGGTCTCAGAATTCCTGACTGTCTTAATATTTACAAACCTACCTTCTCTCTCTCTCTCTCTCTCTCTTTGCTTTAATAAGTTTCCAAAAGTTGATATATACATATATTGCATGATATTCTGTGACCACCATCTTATCTAACATGTAAGAATTAACCTCAGGAGATGAGGCTTATGTTATCACGATATTCATCATCTAGTTTCATCTAACTACATTAAGTCATAATTTTCATCATTGACTTCCCCTACTGTTCTGTTTCCTTTCCCTGAGAATGATACAATGCACTTCAAAAAGTTCCATGCAATATTTCTTTATTTATTTTTCATCTTACCTTGATGCATTATGGGAAGCTTGTGTTCTCTATAAATAGTAGGTGGCTGCTGTCTTTGGAAATCAATTAATCTAAATATGTAAATGATCAATTTGATAACCACTTTTCAAAAATGTAAAACTAAACAATGATAATTGCATTCACCACTTAAAAAAAACAAAAAAAAAATAAATAAAAAGATAAAAAGGTTCTGAATATACAGGATCTTCCAGTGGGTGGTAATTCTGATACCGTAAGACAATTTAAAGCTCAACTTCAATATATTGTGGAATGGCCAGAATAAAAAAATAAATTATACAGTATAGAGTTTTGATGGTATAGGTAAACTATCCCAGATTAAAGGTCAGGGTGGGGTCAAGGGCATGGCTGGACCTCTGTACAGCGTTGCCATGTTTCCCAAACCCACGATGAGTAACATTTGTGATACATATAAAAAGCATCACAAGCACTTTTTGTACTCTTTGAAGAGCCAGCGCTCAAGTGGGCTTTTATCTAACTTTCTTTTTTTTTGCCCTTGGCTAGCCCTCTTCCCTACGTAAAAAGAAATAAATAAAAAAAAATAAAAAAAAGTAAATTCATATTAATGAATGTATGACAAATCCAATATGATGTATCAAAGAAAAACAAACTTATTAGCCATAAGGTATTTACATGAGGCAGAAGAAGTGTGGCATAAATATTTTACAGTGTTGCTTTAAAATCTTTGTGTACTTTATTAACTCACTGGAGTTGTAAGGTGGATAGGTAATGTAACAATTATACTTTTATAAGATATTACCGTACAATGGGGTTATTTGGGACATTTTTTTGGTAATTTTGGGATAATGAATGAACAAATTATGTGAAAATAAACATTTTATTCCTTTGGATTACAGATTATAGGACTAGCTAACCTGGCAAAACTTTTCAAAATGAAAGGAATATTTTTTATATTTTTTTCAATTTTTTAATGCCTGTCTCGAATTACCCCTTACTTTGGGGTAAATCTGGGCGGGTACCTGTATAACGGAAAAAAACATAATACAAATAATCTTTTCACAGACCAAATCAATATATATCAGATGTTTAGAGAAAAAATACATACCCCACACACACACACACACACACACACAGTGTGTCAAGAGTGGGATTTACATCGGTGGCAGCGGTGGGATCCATATACACACACACACACACACACACACACACACACACACACACACACACACACACACACACACACACACACACACACACACACACACACACACACACACACAAGCATATAAAGCAGAAGCATATAAGGAAGTTGGAGAGATTGCAGAGAATGGCAACAAAAATGGTTCCGGAATTGGCAGAAATGACCTATGAGGAGAGATTAAAAGAAATGAATTTGCTTACCTTGGAACAAAGAAGAGAAAGAGGAGATTTAATACAGGTTTATAAACTGTTGAACGGACTGGATGAAGTGGATAATAAGCAAATGATGTTGAGAGAGGAAAACTTAAATAGAACTACGAGATCGCATAGTAAAAAGATAGCCAAGGGAATATGCTTGAAGGATGTGAAGAAATATAGTTTCCCACAAAGATGTGTGGAGGTGTGGAATGGTTTGAGTGAGGAGGTGGTGTCAGCGAGGAGTGTGCATAGTTTTAAAGGAAAGTTGGATGTGTGTAGATATGGAGACGGGGCCACACGAGTATGATACCCAGGCCCTGTAAAATTACAACTAGGTGAACTAGGTGAATACACACACACACACACACACACACACACACACACACACACACACACACACACACACACACACACACATAATAATAACAAATTGTGTCAAGAGTGGGATTTACATTGGTGGTAGCGGTGGGATCCACATACACACACACACACACACACACACACACACACACACACACACACACACACACACACACACACACACACACACACACATACACAGTAATAACAAATGGTGTCAAGAGTGGGATTTACATTAGTGGCAGCGGTGGGATCCATACATACATACATACATACACAAACACACACACACACACACACACACACACACACACACACACACACACACACAATTAACGCATCAGCAGTTTGCCAAAGTAGTTTTCAAAATTAATGAATGCCTTTGTTAATCACTGGTTTCTCTAATTTAAGCACAATGTCATCAGAATGGGCTTCATATATATCTTTGTTTTCTGGATACTTGAAGGCTACAAGCTTTGAACTACCTTGTTCTATGGCTGTAGGAATCATATAACATTGGATTAAGCATAAAAGTTGTGTTACTGTACAGTTCATATTCAAAATATACTAAAAAATCTAAGAAAAGCGCTTTTACGTAATCCCGTCCTAAATTACCCCGTGTCTAATGTGCGGTATTTCTAGCAAAAACTTATTGGCTCAGATCCATAAAACATATCTGCAAACTTACCTCATAGGACAAGGATTCTGGCCTCAAAGTTTCAGGTGTGTAGCTATATTAGAAGTAGTGTAGAAGAACTGAAGTGTTTCCTTCATGCAGAGGGTGGGATTAAAGGTCCTGATTTAAAGAGCAGCCTTTGGAAGGGCATTTAAATTTTGCCAAATTTTGATTAAAGAAAAAATGTTGGGAATTTTGTATCCTAACCTCTACAGGTCCTAAAATAAAGGTTTTAAGAATTTAAGAACATCATATTAACTCGGTAATGAAATTAAATCATTTTTCCCAAATTAACGCGAATGTCCCAAATTACCCCGTCGTACGGTACCTGATAGTATGAAAATTGAAAATACATTGGTTTCTCTATAAATATAAATATTTTAAAACTTATCCGAGTGGCAACACTCAGGGCGACTGAATGAGACCGGGTCATGTCCTCCTGAGTGACCCCAGGTGAGGATTTAGGCCTATCGGCGAAACCTTTTAAAAAAAACGCGCCGAGATTTTGGCTGCTGTGGAAATAATGTCAAAGTTTTAATATGGGCACAATAGCATCAAAAAGTATCATCAAAGGAGGCAAAGAAATATAAACAGAGAGAGAGAGAGAGAGAGAGAGAGAGAGAGAGAGAGAGAGAGAGAGAGAGAGAGAGAGAGAGAGAGAGAGAGAGAGAGAGAAGAGGGAAGGAGTGGAGAGCAGCAGTGAGAGGCAGATATGGGGAGGAAGAATAGAAGTCATAGCAACTTCTTGCGGAAATATGACAACGATGTAAACAGGTGCGTCCTGCTACCTGACCCGACCCTAGCCTTTAATTTAGGATGTTAGGACTATACCTAGTTCTATATGTCATGTTGGTGATACCACATTAGCCAACCATGTGTGACATCTACATCACAAACATCTCTTGTAGTGGTTAGATTAAGGTATTAGGTGTGTCCAGGTGGCAGAAACCCCATAAAAGTAACAAACCACACTCAGCCAGTCTATTTAATGACTGGGCTGCTAAATTGGAGCCACACATCCTCCATTATCAGTCCAGATAATTCTTTTATATCTTTATATTAAAATAAATAAAAAAAAAAAAAAAAAATATATATATATATATATATATATATATATATATATATATATATATATATATATATATATATATATATATATATATATATATATATATATATATATATATATAAACTTATCTGCTTAGGGTACATAACTCTGTCTTTCTTCCTACATTTCATCTCCAGTCATTTCTTCCCTTATAGGCTGGCGTACCCGCAGAATTAGGCTTTTCCCTTTAGTTTTCCATGTGTTACTGTCCAGACTGCCTGACCGTAGCAATAAGGGGAAGCCAAGCAGGTGAGCTACACTCCTACTGGGTCCTTCACCAGGTAAACTGTGAGTAATTGTGACACAGAACCTTCAAACACCTTCACTACACCACATGAAAAATAACCACCCCCTCCCAAACACACACACACACACACACACACACACATTTCTCTCTCTCTTCAGGCCTACCTCTATGTAACATTACCTCTGACAGCCACCACACTACATCAGCCACTGAGAAGATGTAATAAAGCGCAAAATACAGCAGAAGGAAACGATATTCTAACCCACTACTTTCAAACGTCACAGTGACAGTAATACCAAAGGATCTTGATCTTGATGCTACAGGCGACTCGGCATCACTCCAGAGCCCGGGCCTTTGGATCGGCAGCTCCTGTAGACGACAAAAGAAAGGCACATAGAAAACAAAGGAAAAAAAAGAGCAGGATTTTTTAGTCTAATTGTCCGTACATCTAGCACGCCACATTATCTCCAGAATCTCTTTCACAGCCTCAGTCATCCTTTCATTCATTTCTCTACTCAGTCCCAGCAGCACCACCATCCACTCCCTCCCTGTCTTCACTCTTTCGTTCCTATTATGCCCTAACTCAGTCAACACCACTTGTATCATCTCAAACCTGTCTCTGGCATACTTCACACACTCCAGCATCACATGCTCCACCGTCTCGCCCTCTTCCGAGTCACTCATCTGGCACCCTTTGCTGCGGGAATCAGACCACCCGTAACTCCTTGCATTCACATCCATACACTGTGCCCTAGCTCTGAAGAGAAGATCACCACCTCCCTTACATCGGGGCCTCTTTTACCTTGTACCATTTCAGAGTAGTCTTTCGTTCCATCTCATTCCTCCATTCATTCAGTCCCACACTCTTCACATCTTTGTCTATCTCACTCTTCCACTTCCTCACATCCCATTCAGTTCCCACTCTGCCTCCTCTTGTCACGACCCATTCCAGCTCATTCTGATTCATCCCAGCCATTTTCACTGCCCACCCAACCTGTAGACCATTCCTCTCTGTCATTCTCATACACCTTTTCCTCCATTTGCTTCCACTTTCACTCCACAGATACACCTTCCTTGCTATTCTTGCATCATCCATTCTCTCAAGCCTAATCTTGTACCTAAGTGTCGCTTTTATAAGTCTTTCCCTAAAAGAGCTCCATCCCATATCCCCTCTTAAGGCTTCTACTGCTGTGTACCTCGGTGCATTCAGTGCCAGCCTAGCTACTCTACACTGCCCCACTTCTAACTTGTCAATTTCACTCTCGTTCCATGCAATCACATCCATACCATACATTATACTGGGCACAGCCACACTCTTCCACACTTCTCTCAGCACATCATACTTACTTGCTCTCATCCTTGCCGCTTCCTAAACGACCCACCCACTGGTTCACCAAGCTTATTTTTCATTCTTTGACTTTTCATACCCATTCGGACTCATCCACATTCCTAAGTACGTACTTGTGTTCTTGTGCCTGCTTCAACTCATTCTCTCCCAGCCTCCATACTGCATTACATTCATCCTCCGACCTATTCACAATCATCACCTTACTCTTCTCACTACTAAACCTAACTCTAAAATCTCTTCCATACTCATCAACCACATCCAGCAAACTTTGCAGCTTCTCTGCTGACTCACTCATAACCACTACGTCATCTGCATAAAAAAGCATACATATCTTATCATTCCCCACACTCACTCCTGCATTCATCCTTCTCATTCTGGCTGCTAACTCTTTGATCTTGATGTTACAGGTGATTCGGGACTGCTCTTGAGTCAGGCCTTTGTAACGCCCACTCCTGTAAGGTAAAAGAGAAAAACGACAAACAGAAAACAATCACCAAAATTCACCTTATTGATTCACACATCTAGCACACCACATTTTCTCCAGGAATTCCTTCACGGCTTCTATTATCCTGTCATTCGTGTCTCCACACAATCCCAGCAGTAACACCATCCTTTCCCTTCCTGCCATCTCCACTCTGGCATTCCCCAATTCCCTCAGCACTACTTGTATCATTTCATTGCTGTCTCTGGCATACTTCACACACTCCAGCACCACATGTTCCATCGTCTCATCCTCTCCCATGTCACACATCTGGCACACCTTGCTGCAGGACTCAGACCATTTGTACTTCCTTGCATTCACATCCATATGCTGTGCCCTCGCTTGAAAGAGAAGGTCACCACCCAGGCTTCCCTTGTACCACTTTTCATATACCGGGGCCTCTTTCTCTGTACCACTCCAAAGTACTCTTTTATTCCATCATATTATTTCATTCACTCAATCCCACACGTTTCACTACTCTGTCAATCTCACTCTTCTACTTTCTTACATCACACTCTCTGCCTTCCCCATTTCTAATAACAATGCTCCAGTCACTCTCAACATACCTCCCCTCAACTAGTTTCCAAGCCACTCTTTACTGCCATCTTGACACACTTCTTCCCCCACCTGCTACTCCTAACATTCCATAGAAAGACCTTTCTCACTAATCTTGCATCATCCATTCGCTCTAATCTAGCCTTGTACCTCAACATTGCCTTTATGTGTCTCTCTCTAAAAGTATTCCAGCCCATGTCTCCCCTCAGGGCTTCTATTGCTGCATACCTTGGTGCATTCAGTGCCATTCTTGATACTCTATTCTGTCCTACTTCTAACTTCTCTGGTTCATTTTCATTCCACACAATCACATCCATCCCATACATAATGCTTGGAACAGCTACGCTCTTCCAAACTTCTCACAGCACATCATAATTACTAGCTCTCATCCTTGCTGTGCTCCCTAGTCGACCTACTCAGTGGTTTACCATGCTTATCTTTTCATTCTTTGCCTTCACACAGCTATTTGAACTCATCCACATCCCCAGATACTTGTATTATCAGTATATTGCACCTCATTCTCTCCCAGTCTCCACTCTTACCCTCTCTCATCCTCTGACCTATTCACAATCATCACCTTGCTCTTCTCACTACTAAAACTTACCCCAAAGTCTCTCCCATATCCATCTACAGCATTCAACAAGCTTTGAAACTTATCTGGTGATTCACTCATAATTACAATGTCATCTGCATACAAGAGTACACATATCTTATCATTCCCACATTCACTCCTGCATTCATTATTCTCATTCTTGCAGCCAGTTCTTCTGTGTATAAGCTAAAAAGAGTTGGTGACAGCATGCATCCCTGCCTAACTTCTCTCTCACTCTTCACCCAGTCTGTCACTACCTCTTTTAGTCTGTATTTTGCCCTTGTATCCACATACATACTTAGCACTATGTTAACTATCTATGCACTCAACCCAATCTTTTCTAGGACTCTAGCAAGCATTTCTCTTTACTATAATATATGCCTTCTCTATGTCTTGAAAACCTAAGTATAATTTACTACCATCCTTCTTTCTCTCAATCATTTCATTCACCACAAACAAGTTATCTTTTGCTCTCCTGCCCACCCAGAAGCCATTCTGCTCTTCATCTGGCACTCCAGGTTTTTTCATCCATTTGCACAATCTCTCATTCAGCATTGCAGACCGGATCTCTGATGTATGTCGCTTTTGCAACGGTGCCTTAATCTTGTGTGTTCACTTTGGTTATTGCTGGACAACTTTGATCGATTTTTCTTTATTCTTTCACTAAGTTTCTTTTCTCTTACTTAAGTAGTTTGCTTACTGCTGATGAATGATGATGCTGACTTTTTCAATGATGTATATCTGATGAGAATATAGTATTTTTTCCTCTCTCTCTCTCTCTCTCTCTCTCTCTCTCTCTCTCTCATAGGAGGCCTCTATTCTATCTTAAAAGTATACAAATAAAATAAATGCATAAACAAATATATAAGATAGAATAAAAGGCTAGATGTCTGCTAAATAGTGTATAGGTTCATTCACTCCTACTAGCTTGCTTTCAACATGTATAGTGTAAATTAATGTCCAAGCTAAATATATCTGTGAATGATTCATTCCTATATTCTTACTCTTAAGTCCGTCATGTATTTTTCTTTCTCTCACCATCTGTTCTATTACAGATCTTCCAAGGCCTACCTCTTATACATAGCAAAATATTCAAATTAAAAATTCAAGTGGTTTATTGACATAAAAAATACATCAAAGGGAGCGAACAGAATGCTGTGATGTCCATCCAACTGATCAATAAAGGCATCACAAAAGGAAATTCTAAATTCTATTTGTGAAAAAATTGTACTTTTCAGGATGGCAGGAATCACATTGTCATTGATCATATGACAAGCTTGTTCAGCAACATCTACACTGTCCGAGATCATAAATTCTTTAATTTTTGGATAGAAAATTAAATAGTTTTGCAAAGAATGAGAATTATATGCATTATAAAGTTTACAAGGAATACCATCTCCACCATTAATAAACTGTTAACAATACATATAGGCTAACCTTAAACCAGTGATTCCTTGGAGAAACCCCTGTATAATTTTTCCTATTCCTTGGAACCCCTATAAATGGTATACGGGTATCTCCTTAAGCACAGTAAGCCCTGTTCATGCATATTATTTGCTCTCATGACTATATACATGACACTGCCTGATACATATGAGTATGTTGGTGTCTTGAAAGTGTTTGTAATGTGTTGTTGAGTAGGAATTATGAATTATGAATTAAGATCACAGTCATTTTGTAATAGCATATCAATATTTTAGAGGTTTCTCGCGGAACCCCTGGGGATGGTAGGTGGATCCCCAGTTGAGAATCACTGCCTTAAACACATAAGGTTAATAATTATGTGACATAATCATTAATATTAACCACTTCAATGGATACTTTGCCATAAGATATATTAGTATGTATTTTCATAAAGAGTAACACTTCCATTCTCAATAATCTTCTGGATGACTTTATCTTCTCCTTACAATACCCTTGATTCTTCTCTAACTTATATCACCCACATAGTCAATTTGTTCTCTTTGCTTAATGCTTTCTTGGCAAGCTTATCATAAGTTTCATTAAGACAAATACCAATGTGGGATGATACCCATAAAAATTTCACCTAGCAACCCTTAGTTTTGGCTTGATGTACAATACCTTTACATTGTGAGATCAATTCACTGTTGACATTATTAAAACTGTTGAGAGAAAGTAATGCACTTTGAATATCTACAAATACAAACCTTCATATATAGCTTGGAGTTTAGCACTTGTAGTAGAGGTATAATCTCTTATACATGGCTTAATCTCAGACTCCAGCATTGACTTTTTCCACTTATCCTAATAATAGTATAGCACACATATCTTTTCATTCTTATCAAAGACCCTTGTTCCCTACAGTAAGTCAATCCACACCATGATACACTGTCAGAACCTATTTACTACACTGCTACAATCAACAAACTGTCAGATGCTTAATTCCTCAAGATACATAACTAAAACAAACTTTTCTCTCCCTTTTTCATAAATATTTAGTAGCTCCCACTTTCAAAAGTGGGAATTTTATCCTCACATGCTCCTGCCTTCACTAAACCCTCTTTGCTTTTCACCAATCTTCTCAGATTGTCATTTCTTGAAGCTTTTTATCTGCTCTCCTTTTAATCTTTTCTATTACTTTCTTACGTAAGATGGCCACTACCTAATGACATCAACAAAAATTTACTTATACAACATCTACTATTTTCATTAAAAGACTTTTCTTTTACTTTCCATTGGTGACACACATACAGTTAAATCTGTTGTACTAGAAAGGAAATTCATACACAGTTGTCGTATGTCTCACATTGATTATTAAACACATATTCTTGAGAATAACCAAGCCCATATAACAAATTTGCTCCTGCTTTACTATACAAAGCCAGAAATATATTGTCTGCAAACTAAAACTGTACAAATATATCCTCAAGGTTACCTTTTAAGATTCATATATTAATTTGTTTTCTTTTATTTATTTTGAAAGATGTATTGCTTACCAATTAGTTCTAGCAACACAAATAAGGAGGATGGATCCCTCTCACTAATTCCAACAGAGATAGTGACAGAGAAAAGTATAACACACACATGTAGTGTACTGGTAACACATTCAGCTCACAACCGAGAAGGCCATGGTTTGAGTCCCAGGCAATGCAAGATAAATGTGCAGCCCCTGTTCACCAAGCAGCAAGTATAGGTACAAAATGTAACCAGAGGGGTTGTGGCCTCATTGTCCTGGTGTGTGGTGTGTAAGTGGTCTCAATTCTATTCAAAGATCAGCTAGTATGAGCTCTGAGCTTTTTCTGTAGGGAATTGGCTGGCTGAGTGAATAACACACACACACACACACACACACACACACACACACACACACACACACACACACACACACTGGAGAAAGTAAAAAAGGAAAAGGACTTAGGAGTGACGATGGAAGAAAACAATCAATCAGTAAGCCATATTGATAGAATTTTTAGAGAAACATATAATTTGCTAAGGAATATTGGAGTAGCATTTCACTACATGGACAAAGAAATGATGAAGAAATTGATAAGTACTATAATAAGACCCAGATTGGAATATGCAGGAGTAGTATGGACCCCTCATAAAAAGAAACACATAAGGAAATTGGAGGCTACAAAAAATAGCTACAAGAATGGTTCCAGAATTTGAAGGGATGACATATGAGGAAAGACTAAAGGCTATGGATCTACCAACCCTGGAACAAAGAAGGGAGAGAGGAGACCTGATACAAGTTTCTAAATTGATCAACGGAATGGACCAAGTGGATAATGAGAAACTGATCCTGAGAGAAGAATATGACATTTAAAGCACAAGATCGCACAGTAAAAAGCTGAGAAAAGGAAGATGTCTGAGAGATATTAAAAAATATAGTTTTCTGCAGAGATGTATTGAGACGTGGAACAGTTTAATTGAAGAAGTAGTGTCTGCAACGAGTGTACATACTTTTAAAGTAAGATTGGATAAGTGTAGATATGGAGACGGAGCCACACGAGCATAAAGCCCAGGCCCTGTAAAACTACAACTAGGTAAATACAACTAGGTAAATACACAGCTGTGCAGAGTTATAAAGAAAAAAGGATTGTGAAATACTGCAGGAAGACCTAAATAAGATCTGGCAATGGAGTAAAAAATGGGAGATGGAATTCAATGTGGACAAAAGCCACGTCATGGAAATGGGAAAGAGTGAAAGACAACCAGTGGGAATCTATAAGATGGGAGATGGAGTAGAACTGGAAAAAGTAAAAAAGGAAAAGGATTTGGGAGTGACGATGGAAGAAAATAATCAACCGGTAAGCCATATTGATAGAATTTTCAGAGAGACATAATTTGCTAAGGAATATTGGAATAGCATTTCACTACATGGACAAAGAAATGATGAAGAAATTGATAAGTACTATAATAAGACCAAGATTGGAATATGCAGGAGTAGTGTGGACCCCCCATAAAAAGAAACACATAAGGAAGCTGGAGAGACTACAAAAAATGGCTACAAGAATGGTTCCAGAATTTGAAGGGATGACACATGAGGAGAGACTAAAGGCTATGGATCTACCAACCCTGGAACAGAGAAGGGAGAGAGGGATCTGATACAAGTTTATAAATTGAACAACGGAATGGAACAAGTGGATAATGAGAAACTGATCCTGAGAGATCAATATGACATTCGAAGCACAAGATCGCATAGTAAAAAGCTGAGGAAGGGATAATGTCTGAGAGATGTTAAAAAATATAGTTTCCTGCAAAGATGTGTTGAGACGTGGAACAGTTTGAGTGAAGAAGTGGTGTCAGCTACGAGTGTGCATAGTTTTAAGGTGGAAATTCGTTAATTTGGTCAAAAAAATTGAAAAATTGGAAACTTGGTACTTGGGTTTGTCTCTGGAGAGGGAAGCCATGGCCGAAGTTGCCAGGCACATAACGCACTGCTTACCTGGTAATGGCGGGTTTAAAGGGCCGGCCCTTTCAATACCCAAGCGTGCATACGCCCCTTTTTCTTCTAGTCTTTGTTTTGCTTGTATTTATTATTTTTTTTGAGCTGTTTTATTTATTTTTGCGTGATGTACGATAGTTTAGTATCAGGCAGTGAGGGTGAGGAAGACGCTACTCCCTCAGTACCAATCGATACAGCCTTAGGGAGTGCCCGTGCGTGCAGCCTACCTGTTGATCGTATTTTACACGTGTTGGGTTCCCAAATTGTGACAATGCCACGTGTAAGGCCATGATGTAACATGGCCTGAAACTATCTAAACAGCCACTACCAGCCTCCAAGCAGTTGTCAAGGGATTATGTAAGTACATATCTGAGTTTGGTACATATTGGAGTGAGTTATTTTATTTTTTTTTTTATACCATGTGGGCTTTTCACGGGAATTTATGGGCTAAAGGGGATACTTTTTAGGGTACCTCCTATCTTAAAGCCCACCTGCTAGGAAACCGTTGCCCTGAGTGAGGAAGCGAGTTATGTGGGGGTTTTGAAGATGTTCACAGAAAAGTGCGTTTTTCTCGACTTTCAGTTTTTCAGCATATACTGTTGAATAACTTTTTCAGTAATTGGTCAATTTCAAAACTTTTTGCAGCAAAATGATCAACAACCTCATTTTAACAAATGCCAGCATGATAATGCATGAACTCACTCAAATAAATTTACAACAGGCTTATAAACTCAAATTTTGTTATGAAAAAAAAGGTAACAATTTGGCGTGTAATGAAATTGTTATAACATAGGTTATGTGTATGCCGATGCTAACATTTATTTGTTGTTATGTATATTATATGTGGTTAAGAGGAAATTGCCACACTGTTATTAGTTTTGATTTTATAATGGTATTTTGAATTATTTTCTTATCGCCGAAAAAATATTTATTGCAAAAAAACTACGCCACATTTGTGTACCAAATTAACACTGAAGACGTACACCATAAAAGTACACCTTGTGTATAAATATTATTGAATTCGGTGAAAAAATAGCAATGGGAGAGCCAAAAAACCGATATTGATATCGAGTCATCGAATTACCACCTTAAAGAAAAATTGAATAAGTGTAGATATGGAGATGGGGCCACACGAGTGTAAAGCCCAGGCCCTGTAAAACTACAACTAGGTAAATACAACTAGGTAAATACACACACACACACACACACACACAGAGAGAGAGAGAGAGAGAGAGAGAGAGAGAGAGAGAGAGAGAGAGAGAGAGAGAGAGAGAGAGAGAGAGAGAGAGAGAGAGAGAGAGAGAGAGAGAGAGAGAGAGACAGACAGACAGACAGACAGACAGACTTGAACATGATTTACAAATGGAGTAGGAAATGGAAAATGGAGTTCAGTGCAAGAAAATACCACATATTAGAGTTTGGGAAAAAGCAAAAATTGACCAGTCAGACTTCAGAAGTTGGGGGAAGAAAATATTCAGAAAACAAACACAGAGAAAGACTTAGGAGTAATTGTCATGGATGATTTGTCACTGGGAAAGCACATAAGTAAAATTGTTGGGGAAACTTATAATCTACTCAAGAACATAAGAGTGCCATTTTCATACATTGATGAGGATATGATGAAAAACATTATTGTAACTATGATATGTGCAAGGTTGGAATATGCAGCAGTGGCTTGGTTACAAAATCTGAAGAAGGATATTAAAAAGTTAGAGAGGATCAAGCAGGCTGCAGCAAAGATGGTTCCAAGTCTGAAAGAGTCGCCTTATGGAGAGAGAAGATTTGTTGACAACATTTAGACTGACAGAAGAAATCGACTAGTATGACAGAGAAAATTTGGTAATGTGTAATGAATGATCCCCAAGGGGGAACAGGAAGAAACTGAAGATGGACACATGCAGGAGGGACATGAAACAATACAGTTTTCCACACAGAACTGTCGAAGCTTGGAATACATTAAATAGAGAAGGGACTGAAGTGACAACAAAACATAACTTTAAGATGAAATTGGATAATTTTTTGGAGAATAGAAATGGGAGAGTACAAGCATAGCTCAACTCCCATATGTTGCAATTAGGAAAATACAACTAGGTAAATACACACACACACACACACACACACACACACACACACACACACACACATATATCAAGGATGAGTTACAGTAATCAAGGCACATTCCAAATATCACCTTCTTGCCTTCAACACAAACATTTTCTTTCAAACACCCAGAAATATCTCCCCGTCATTGCATTTCCCTTACATATACCTATACAAATAAACCTATCTTTACACACACACACACACACACAGATATATATATATATATATATATATATATATATATATATATATATATATATATATATATATATATATATATATATATATATGGGACAGTGCCTCCTGACAGAACAGTTAGGAGGACTTTGGTTTTGGCATTTGGGAACTGTTACCCCGAGTGGATGCCCTTCCTAACCTCGGGGCCACTGTGGTGCTGTGGGACCACACATGCTTTGTGGGCCCCAGGGTTCTCAAGTGCACAGGTTCAAATCCTGGCCACAGTCCAAGGTTAGGATGGGCATCCACTTGGGGTAACGGTTCCCAAATGCCAAAACCATAGTCCTCCTGACTCCTCTGTCAGGAGGCACCATCCTAGCAACCTGATGTAAACCGTAAAAAAAAAAAAAAAAAAAAAAAAATAATAATAATATATATATATATATATATATATATATATATATATATATATATATATATATATATATATATATATATATATATATATATATATATATATATATATATATATATATATATATATATATATATATATATATATATATATATATATATATATATATATATATATATATATATATATATATATATATATATATATATATATATATATATATATATACAGGTAACTCTTGATTTACTTGATTTACGCATATTTAATTTATGCTTTTTTGTTAATATGTGACTGAAATAATAATATAATTAATTAAATTTATGCGATCGGTTTGCTTATACGCGATTTGGCCCAACAACATTTTCAAACTGAGGGCCAGACACAATTTCAAACTGTGTGCCAAAGAGTTCCGCAGCTGGGCGATAGGTGGGAGCTCCGCTGCCGTGGACGCACTCCTCTGCTACACAGTGATACAAAAAGAATTTTTCAAGAAAAGTGCCAGACCACCATTCTGCAGTTTTTCAAGAAAACACCAGTGGAAGATCTAGTACCAAAAGAGGATGTGGACGATCCCGTGGAAGTGGAGGAAGCAGAGGAAGGACAGGTGGATGATGACGTCCTAGACTAGGAGGTGGACAGCAACGGCGTGTACTTGTGAGGGGTGAATTAAGACATTGGTGTCTTGCGTTTATTTTTTTACTAGTGTTTACTGTGGGGTTATTTTTGATAGGTAGATTTTTGATAAAGTAGAAAAGCTCAGAGGAAGATGGTGACTGACTGTGGTGTGAGTGGTGAAGACAGTGATGCAGTGAGTGTTATGTTTACATATTATTTGTTTTGTTTTGTCTTATTATTTTTTGCTTTCTCTTATTATTTATTGCTTTCTCTTATTATTTATTGCTTTTCCCTTTACATTAGATACACTTCTAGTATTTAGAATGGTAAATAATAAAAACATGCTAATTTAGCCAAATAAATAGAGTACTTTGTATGAATTTTTTGGACCACATCCCGCATACACCCTATTATCTATTGTTTCTTAAGAGAATTACAAGTTTATTTTACACAAATTTTTATATACCCGATGCTTCTTGGAACACATCTATCACGTAAATCGAGTTACCTGTATACATATATATATATATATATATATATATATATATATATATATATATATATATATATATATATATATATATATACAGGCAACCCCCGCTTAATGAAGGGGTTACATTCCTAAAAAAAAACTTCGTTAAGTGAAACTTTGTTAAGCGAACCAATTATAACAAGTTTGACCCGACTGAACTTCCATTGAGAGTAAACAAAGCGAGAGTGCATCATAGTACAGTGAAAGCTTTAATGAAAGTAAAAATTATGAAGTTAAACATCTAAGCAGTTTAATTTAAGACTAAGTCATTATAATGTACACTAATGTATGTATGTAAGTAACTTTAGAATGTTGATGATCTTAAATTTATGAAGGGAGGGAGAGTGGAGCAGGAAATACACCAGCTGGCAACCTGTGGAATGTAAACAAAGGGCACATCATTGTACCGCATACAAAACTTATGTACCACATTCCCACAAGGGTTTCCATTTTATCCATTGCAGAGTCACGAGTTTGGGTGGTTCTTTTAGTTTGCAAGGAAGATATGATCTCACCAGCCTTCTTAATAGAGTCTGCTGACTTGAAAATGGTAGACAGTAGATGGAGTCAAGCCATGGTGGTAGGCAATGCTATTAGTTTTCTTGTGTCTCTCGTGTCTGTGAATAATATCCAGCTTCACTTTGAGAGTAAGAGACTTCCTGGTCTTCTTAGCAATGCTAGGCAACATTGCAGGGCGTTTTGATGGCATGTAGAGCGAGGGAAGATGAGCTGCTGCTGACATTGTTATTGTTTTGAACTAGGGGAGTGAGTGGTGTGTGTTTTGTCCACGAGAGGCGCTGGTGTATTCAAAAGTCTGTCGGCTTGTGTGATATGGCGTGGCTTTCAAACTTGGAAAAAATTACCTGGATAAAATTTTGTTAAAGCGAGTTTGGTGTTTGTTAAACGAGCAGATGGTAGTAAAATGAAACCTTCATTGCAGTGAAATTTCGTTGTGTGAACCTTCGTTAAGCAGGAGTTGCCTGTATATATATATATATATATATATATATATATATATATATATATATATATATATATATATATATATATATATATATATATATCGCGACTTCGGCTATCACGTTTTATTGCTATCGCGCACCCATGAAAAGCTGCTAAGATTTCATTATCACGACCTCAGATGCCTGCTATCACGCACCCAGCCATGACATCATGGGATATCTGAGCGCTCATTGGCCAAAACCGCCTTCACGCCAAGATCAATTCGGCTATCGCGTTTTATGGCGCGCTATTTCGTCCCAATTGGGCGCGATAGCCGAGGGTTAAGTGTATATATATATATATATATATATATATATATATATATATATATATATATATATATATATATATATATATAGATAGATAGATAGATAGGTAGATAGATAGATATATGGGATCCTAGCAATTTGACGGGGTTATGGCGGTTTTTCATCGCGTTTATCCAAATCGTGAAGCAATTTTTCCCATAAGATACTTAAGAATTATGGGGGATAGGGACCAAACTCCAGCCTAGACCCTCCAAAACATCACTATAACCTGAATGAGGCCCATGCTGATCGGCATCTTGTGTTAGGTCCTGTCCTCTATCCACTTGATCAGCATGTCCTCCATCATGTCAAGACAGGAGTCCCTTGAGCAGCGGAGAACAAGGTAAGTCGTGGAAGTTGTTGATGCAGCGGTCTCATGGTACTTGTCCCTGTTCTTCCAAATTGTTGATACTGTTGATCTAGGGACACCCATTTGCGCTGCAACAACACTGTGAGCTGTACCTGCCTCACACTTTATTATATGCTCAAACTTATCTTAGAAAGGCAGGAAATTGTGCTTCTTAGGGCTCGGGCTAGAGGTGGCTTTGCGCAGCATGGTCGACCAAGATCAAGTCTAATCAAAACAAACCAGAACAAAACCGTGCTGCTTATACCTTAATCTGTGCTTCGTTCTGGAATTGCATTTGCACTTCCTCTTATTGAAGAAAATTAAGTAAAAGAAACTACAGAAGAACCGAGACGTACGCGACGGCAACTTTGAAGTCAGAGGTGGTTGCCATGAGCCCAAGCTATTGACATGATAAATATATATTTTTACCTTTCTAAATTGCTAAATTGATGAAATATTATTTAGTATTCCAATATGAAAAATTTAGGCACGTTCTTTACATATACATATATATATATATATATATATATATATATATATATATATATATATATATATATATATATATATATATATATATATATATATATATATATATATATATATATATATATATATATATATATATATATATATATATATATATATATATATATATATATATATATATATATATATATATATATATATATATATATATATATATATATATATATATATATATATATATATATATATATATATATATATATACTTTTCACTCAGATATCCAGAAACCTTTCACAATACTGTGCTGACATGCAGCTGATCACATATAGATCCTTCACTTCTTTTGCTCTTCCCCAAGTTAGCACCTCACAGTGACACAACAGAACATTAAACAGTGCTGGCTGGATCATAGAGTGATAAAGAAATCTACAAGTTAACAACCTTATGACTCCATACAACAATGTTAACTGCCTTTTTCTCTGGCAACTGTTTGTTTTGTGTAGTCTTAATATTCCTCATACTTAACATACTTATCATATAATCCAAACTTTCATCATGCATTTTGCATGATATAAGTGTTGGAGCTCGAACAAAAACAGGGCAATCACTCAGAAGCCCTTTTGGCAACTCTAGTCTGTATATATACATCCTTCATTCATTATTTTGATGCAACACAATTCCTGTAACTATCAAAACACTTGGACTTGAAATAACAATTATTATCAAAAGACATTGAAATTAATTTTCCAGCTCTCATGATTGTTTTTCTCCCCACTAATTGTGCAGAATCATGGTACATACTATTCTACCAACAAAATCATGATTGTAAATGCAATCATGCAATCATAATAAATCTCAGGGCACTTATGTGAATATCCAATCATATGTAATACATCTTGCAATGAATACATGTTTTTATAATTTCTTTTGGTGGTTATATAAAAAATCTTTGTCATGACACATAGCACTGTAAACACTAGTGAAGAACTTCAACAGCTAATAAAGACACAAACCCTTAAAAACTTGCCATCACCAATAATTTCAATCTCACAAATTAGCACAACTCTCTTTTTCTTTCAATGCTACATATATATGATGATAACTGCAATGTGCAGTATTTCATGTGTTCTTTTTTGTTAACTCTTTTACTGAGCTGTTTTCTTTCTTGAGGGGAGCATGGCACAAGAACATTTCAAGAGAGAGAGAGAGAGAGAGAGAGAGAGAGAGAGAGAGAGAGAGAGAGAGAGAGAGAGAGAGAGAGAGAGAGAGAGAGAGAGAGAGAGAGAGAGAGAGAGAGAGAGAGAGAGAGAGAGAAAGGGGAATAAAACTATATATATATATAAAAAAACAACAACAACCAATGGTATGTATTACAAACACATTCTTCCATCCTCCTTATTAGTATACCACTCAAGAAACATTGCATAACTTAACCACACATGTAACATAATCTTCATATGTGTGCTTAATACTATTCTCTTTACAAATGATTAACTGAGTAGAAGTCAAAGCACTGGATGATTGCCACCTGTGATCTGTTATAGTTAAGCTGGTAAAGTGTATAGTATGTTCATTCCACCTGTACTATGATGTCCACTTCTTGGAACTCTTTCAGAGGGACATCCACAGCAGATAGGTCTCAATTTGTTTATGTCCATAGATAGGTGGATTTGCAAAACTGTTACCAAATAATCAAAACAGTCATGAAAGACACAGGAAATGATCAAAGGGACAACAGTTGGAGAGCCTTACCTCAAAATAAATCAAACCATATAAATAAGATAAGCCAATCTTAGCGCAAAATACCTAATCAGGAATCATGACTGCTTGTTAGCGTGATGGGCAGCAAAGATTTCGTTTGTTTGCTGGGTCACTCGGATGAAGGTTGTGCGTTTTGGCAGTTCTTTGAGTTTGGCAGCACCAGTGTATGTACAGGCAGACCGTAGTCCTCCCAGGATGTCCAAGATAGTATCATTCACGTCTCCCTTATATGGTATCTCCACTGACTTTCCCTCACTTGCCCTGCAGAAAGAACATGTCAAAGCTTCATCAGCCACTCTCATGTAACTAACAGGACAAAGCTATCATGTTTTGCTACTTGACCAAAACTTGCCAAGTTCTGTATAAGATGAGTGTCATTTCTATATAATCTTTTAATAAATAAAAAGATGATACAATATTCTCTATATTGATGACAATGCAGTAGTAATAAACTACATATTGCTTTTGTCAGCATTAAATCACAACCAATGGTTAGTTTAAATATGCTATGTAGATATATAATGCTACATATGCAGCAATAAACGGCTGACTGTCAAAAAATTTAAAGAAATCAACATACTTCTATAACCTGCTTCTATTCTGCTACACATATTTAGATGCTGCATGTCTTTTCCTTGATGCTCTGACAGAATGCAGCCTTTGCATGCTTTCTTACCTATATTCAGCTACTCCTCCAGAATACTTCTGCATGGCAGTGGCACTCGACATTCCATAGAACTGCTTGAACTTCTTTCCATCACGTTCTATTACTTCTCCCCCAGACTGATCGTGGCCAGCAAGCATTCCTCCCATCATTACAAAGTCAGCTCCTGCTCCAAAAGCCTTGGCAATATCACCAGGGCAGGTGCAGCCACCATCCTGTGTACGAATGGAGGACACTTATTACTCTCCCACATGTAATGCATCATTCCACAACTCAATTTCAAACATTTCTAACAAATACAATACAGTGATACCTCGAGATATGAGTTTAATCAATACCATGATGGAGCTTGCATCTCAAAATGTTTGTATCTCAAAAAAATTTTTCCCATTGAAATCCACTGAAATAACATTAATCTGTTCCAGCCCTCCCAAAAGAGCACCCCAATATTTTTGTGTTTTTCGGTAAGAAAAAGGTATTTATAAATAATTATTGTATAGAAACATAATAAAACATAACAAAAGAAAATATAAAAAGCTAAACTACTTTTATAAAGTATATTTATCATGCAGGGGTGCATTCCAAGGGACATTACCCTACTGCATTCCCATCCTTATCTATGTCAGTTAATCAAATATAGCCATCCCACATATGACTGGCTGCTCTAATAATCACATAAGAGCTCATTGAAAACCCTGTAAACATTATTCATATAATAAATGAAGTTTTAAGTAGGAGAGAGAGAGAGAGAGAGAGAGAGAGAGAGAGAGAGAGAGAGAGAGAGAGAGAGAGAGAGAGAGAGAGAGAGAGAGAGAGGAGGGGGGGGCCATTGTATAGAGGCCATGCTGCTCACACTGCAAAGATTTCTTTACATTCCTTCCCCCTCGGTGATAAGGGTCAGTGGAGGAGGTAGACGGAGATGGGAAAAAATTTGCTTTGCCTTTTCAGTTATGTACACATGTATACTTCATCAATGCATAATAATGTATAAAATAGAAGCATAAGTTCATTTAGTTTTCTCATCTTGGAGACAGACATTTTCGGCTAATGGTGGTGAATGGCGGAGGAGGAGGAGAGAGGGAGGAAAGGATGCAGGTACCATTCACACATAAACATTAAATGTAAATAAAAACTGCACTCTCTTTGATAAATAGAAAAAAAAAAAAAGAAGTTAAGTAAATAGTGTAAAAATGATAAAAGAATAATCACAGCGCATGAGATCCGCAGAAAACACACAGATACTAGCTCAGCAGAGGCTGGACCAATGCACTGAGCTGCTGACTAGCAACAACATCCCCAAGCACAATTCATATCTCAAAACAAAAAATAGATCAAATCATAGCTCATATCTCAAAAAACTTGTATCTCAAGTAGCTTGCATTTTATATGGTAAAATACACATAAGTTGGAGATGTTTCACTTCCCTATTCATGGCAGGACTTGTCTCTATCTTCTTAATCTTAAGGATCTGTGATGAGCCAATTAAGGTGTCTAAACTACAACCACAGCCAACCAACAGTGAAATTCAGTTCATTAAGGGTAGAGTCGAGTTTACATTGGTATTGTCATATCTCCGGTAAATGTGCATGAAACACTCTGATTTTAATGTTGTGAAGTAATGGGAACATGTACATCAATATTAGACATTCATCCCCATTCTAGTCCCCAACCCCGCCATGCAATTATAAATGCAACTAAAACTTATGAGTGTTATTCTGGCGTTATTATTTACCCCATACCCTTCATTTTCCTGTGGCAAAAACACATTATAATACGAAATGCCTCTACATCATTAGATTTTTTATTTCATCTTTTGTTTTTGTTTTAGGAATTTTTTTTCAAAATCTGTTTTTTTATTTTTCTTGACCAAAAAATATTAATATAAAATTATAGATCACATATATGAAAAAATAGCAACGTGAATTAAAAGAAGTATTCTTCCCCTTTTTAGTTTTGGTTTCATTGAAATCAAGCTAAAATTGGCTTCAAAATAGATTTTAGAAGATATGTTTTGAGATACGGGCCGATAAAGTATATTGATCAATTGATCGATCACTAGGAATTTTATTCTATGTTTACTCTATGTTCTTTTTATTATCTACAATCTCATAATACAATCAGATGTATTTCTAAGCACATCAGGCTCCTAGTCCCCTCCTGTCAATGATATGTTGGTCCTGAAGAGGCTTTTCTTCCAAGGTCCAGCTCTCACTTTTTCTGGTTGTGATGTGTTCTTGAAGTTGCATGTTGTGCAGTGCATAGTTATGGTGTTCTCGAATACATCAAACTCAAAATTGTAGTCAAAGGCAGGATCTGGGCATGAACAACGAGAGGAAAGAAGATTTTTCAACCTCCTTTTTCGTCAGCATGACATGCTCGTTGTCACTATCCATATCTTCATTTCCTTTCTCAATACTTTGTAGAAGAGCTTCTCTAATTGTGAGTAATGAGGCCTTTTCTTCTTCATTTCCTTTTCTTTGTTCTGCGTGAGATGTGGTGGGCTGTGGTGTGGTGGTGGTGAGGGTGGTGGTGGTGGGTGACACGAGGATGTGTACTGGAGCATCTGAGGTGTCAGGTTCAACACGCTCTTTTTATTCTTTGAGCTTCCATACTCATATTCCAGGCATCCTTACTCTTTTTATTCCTCTTAGACACCCGTCCCATGGTTGGCAGTAGATGAAAAGCAGGATGCAGTAACTAAATTATGTTCTGTTTAACAGGGTGAAGGGCAGGTAGCAAGAGATGCAACAACAACCTCTCTCTCTGATAGCTTTCCCCCTGCTGACTCTCACTGGTGGCCTTGGTTGATGCCACCCATACACACACACTCGCTTTCAGTGTTGCCGTATCATGTCCACCATAAAAAGTTAAGGTTTTTGCCTTTTTTTTCGTAGTTTATGAGTAAAAAAAAACTTATTCTGCTGATGTAAACAAACATATGTGGCTGAGTACTGGACCTTTAAATGGCATTCAAATGGAAACCAGTGCGTGTTTCGCCATAAAACTTCGTGAAATAATAGCTAACGTGTATACCTACCACAATGTTTTTTCCCCACAAAAAAAATTATTTTTCATATCTTTTCAGTCTCTAAACCGGACAACCCCCCTTAAAGCTTAATTAAAACATACATATAAATGACAGATCTCAGATAATCTAGGTAATACTGTTACTGTCCAACTATCTGGAATAAAGAACAACCTTCATAATAACTGAGTTGATTACAAAGAAACAAGTACAGCATATACATGCTTCTAACTATGTAGGAGTAAACAGTCAGATGCAAGGAAGAACTATGAATAAATACTTTCTGGGTCCTTCAGCTTCTTGCACACTCCTTACCGAGATGATGTGACCAGCCAGGCCATGAGCAGCATCAGCACACTCCAGCACAGCCGAAAGCTGAGGGTATCCTACACCAGCCTTCTTCCTGGTGGTGCACACTGAGCCTGGCCCAATCCCCACCTTGATGATGTCTGCCCCAGACAGGATCAGCTCTTCTACCATTTCCCCTGTCACCACATTGCCGGCCTGGGAACCAAAGCAAAGGTCAAGGGAAGGCTTACTGCTACGGGGAGAGAGAGAGAGAGAGAGAGAGAGAGAGAGAGAGAGAGAGAGAGAGAGAGAGAGAGAGAGAGAGAGAGAGAGAGAGAGAGAGAGAGAGAGAGAGAGAGAGAGAGAGAGAGAGAGAGAGAGAGAGAGAGAGAGAGAGAGCACTACTGGCAGCTCTCCAGCAAATAAAGTTGAACAAGCAATAACATCAACAAAGTTCAACAAAGATTTTTAGGACTATACCAAAGTGACAACTTACAAGGATGGTGTGGTCTGGGAAGTTCTTCCGAACCTTTCTCACATACTCAACAAACACTTCAGAGTAACCATTGGCAACATCCAGACAAATGAACTTGATCTGCAAAGAGAGCACTAAGCAGTATGAAAATAGATATATACATAAATGAAAAATAGTTAATGTGATAACAAAGTTCTAAGCAAACTACATAAGATATCATTCCACTGTCATCCTCTGTTTTGTCTATAAATATCATGTTAGAGTAAAAAATTTCATCTAATACAAACTATTATATATATATATATATATATATATATATATATATATATATATATATATATATATATATATATATATATATATACTGTCAAGTCAGCAGAGGTCTGCATTATTCTTTTTGTACAGCGTACGCTGTACAAAAAGAATAATGCAGACCTCACTGTTGACTTCAATAGTACATGCATTCAAAATGGTCTACTCCCGAAATATATATATATATATATATATATATATATATATATATATATGTTTGTGTGTATGTGTATTTACCTAGTTGTATTTACCTAGTTGTAGTTTTACAGGGCCTGGGCTTTATGCTCGTGTGGTCCCGTCTCCATATCTACACTTATCCAATCTTACTTTAAAAGTGTGCACACTCGTTGCAGACACTACTTCTTCATCTAAACTGTTCCACGTCTATCTCTGCGGGAAATTATATTTTTTAATATCTCTCAGACATCTTCCCTTTCTCAGCTTTTTACTATGCGATCTTGTGCTTCGGGTGTCATATTCTTCTCTTAGGATCAGTTTCTCATTATCCACTTGGTCCATTCCATTGATCAATTTATAGACTTGTATCAGGTCTCCTCTCTCCCTTCTTTGTTCCAAGGTTGGTAGATCCATAGCCTTTAGTCTCTCCTCATATGTCATCCCTTCAAGTTCTGGAACCATTCTTGTAGCCATTTTTTGTAGCCTCTCCAATTTCCTTATGTGTTTCTTTTATGAGGGGTCCACACTACTCCTGCATATTCCAATCTGGGTCTTATTATAGTATTTATCAATTTCTTCATCATTTCTTTGTCCATGTAGTGAAATGCTACTCCAATATTCCTCAGCAAATTATATGTTTCTCTAAAATTCTATCAATATGGCTTACTGGTTGATTGTTTTCTTCCATCGTCACTCCTAAGTCCTTTTCCTTTTGACTTTCTCCAGTTCTACTCCATCTCCCATCTTATAGATTCCCACAGGTCGTCTTTCACTCTTTCCCATTTCCATGACATGGCTTTTGTTCACATTGAATTCCATTTCCCACTTCTTACTCCATTCCCAGATCTTATTTAGGTCTTCTTGCAGTATTTCACAATCCTCCTTTTGCTTTATAACTCTGCACAGTTTCGTATCATCCGCAAACAAATTTATGTAGCTGTTCACTCCTTCTGGCATGTCGTTAATATAAATGAGGAAAAGTATTGGTGCCAATACTGACCCCTGTGGCACTCCGCTTTCTACTGCTCTCCACTTGGACTTCATATCTTTAACTACTGTCCTTATTTCTCTCCCCCTCAAATAATTTTCTATCCATCTCAATGTGCTTCCTTTTAAGCCACCCTTCTCCTCTAACTTCCACAGTAATCTTGCGTGTGGCACTTTGTCAAACGCCTTTTTTAAATCCAAATAGATGCAGTCAACCCATCCCTCTCTCTCTTGTACTCTATCAACTATTCTAGAATAGAAACTCAATAAATTAGTTACACAAGACCGTCCTTTTCTAAAACCAAATTGGCTATTTGATATTAATTTGTTGTCTTCAAGGAACTCGATCCATTGTTTCTTTATTATTCTTTCACACATCTTGCATATTACACTAGTTAGTGATACCGGTCTGTAATTTAAAGGTTCTTCTTTCCTTCTGCTCTTATATATGGGAACCACCTCAGCTCTTTTCCATTCTACTGGCACTGTTCCATTTTCTATTGAGCATTTTATGATGTTGTATATAGGACTTGCTAGTTCTTCCCTACATTCTTTCAGTATTCTGCCTGAGACTTCATCCGGTCCCATTGCCTTCTCTTCATCCAGTTCCTTCATTAACTCTTTTATTTCAAGCTTGGTTACTTTAATCTCTTTCATATAGATTGTCTCTCTATTACCCTGTGGCCTCTCAAATTTGGATTCTTTAGTAAAGACCTCCTGGAATTTTTATTTAATAGTTCTGCCATACTTTTGGGTCTTCCACCATCCCGTTCTCTCCTTTTAACCTTTCTATTGTTTCTTTTTGCCTAATTTTTCCATTTATGAATCTATAGAACAATTTTGGTTGCTCCTTACATTTTTCGACAATATCTTTTCAAGTTCTTTTCCTCTTCCTTCCTCACCTTAACATATTCATTTCTCGCTGCCTTGAAGTTTTCCTTGTTTGTTGGATTCCTATTTCTCCTCCACCTTTTCCATGCTCCATCTCTTTTCTCCTTTGCCCTAGCACACCTTGCATTAAACCAATCTTTCTTTCCTTCTTCTTTTGGTCTATATTTTGGGACATATTCCTGACTCCTGTTTTGTATATTTCCAAAAATAAGTTATATTTGTCTTGCATTGTCTCTGAGTTTTCCATCTCCTCCCAGTCTACGTTTTAAAATAGTTCTTGAGATTCTCAATATCAGCCTTTCTGTAATTTAATCGGTCTCCTTTGTATGAATCGTCTCTATCTTCCTTTCCTCTTCTATATCTATTTCTAATATTGCATGGTCACTCTTTCCCAATGGGCACTTATATCTTATATCATCATTTATTTGTATACCCCTTGTAAAAACTAGGTCCAATCTCGCTGGCTCGTCGTTTCCTCTGAATCTTGTGCATTCCTTTACTCTCTGGTCCATCATATTGTCTATCATTAGGTTCAAGAATCTTTCTCCCAGGCTTCTTCCCCCATACCACTTTCATAATTTTCCCAGTCCACTTCTTTACAGTTGAAATCTCCTACTAATATCACTTTTCTCCTTTCTTTAACACTTCTCATTAGACTCCTTATTGTGTCATCTATCATGTCTTTATATTCTTGATTGGTCCATGAATTTGTTTTGGTGGCACATATGTTACAATGATTGTTAACTCTTTTTATTAATATGCATCTTAATATACAATACTTCTGCTTTTCCTTCCCACATTCCACTTGGTTGATCACTATCTCCTTCCTTAACATTATCATGACTCCTCCTCCTCCTTTACCCTCTGTCTCTTCTCCATACATTATACCTATTATCCAAATCTATTTTGATTGCCTCATTTAGTTTTGTTTCAGCCAGGCATACAATATCTGGATTTTCTTTCCTTATGTAATCTCTTAATTCTAATTTACTTGATAAAACCCGTCTGTGTTCGTATACATCATTTTAGTCTTTTGCCTTTATCATTTTAGTTAAACTTGTTCCACTTTTTCTCTTCCTTCTCGTTTATATACCATTTCCTTATCCTGTCTCCTAGAATTCTCCAAAAAATGCCTTCTTCTCCTCTTCTGACCTTTCATTATTCTTTTCCTTACTGCTGCTGCCAGTTCATTGTATCTCTTCCTTTCTTCCTCATTTCTATTTTTCTTTATATAGATATCCTTGCAGCCTTCTGTTTCTCTAAGTTTTGTTGTTCTATATAATATTTCTTCTGTTGCTGCTTGTGATTTTAGTAGTATTTTAATTGGTCTCGTTTTCCTTCTTGATATGGTCCCATTCTGTTTATTTCTTCTACTTCCTCTTCCAAGTTCTGCCTATCTTTGTCATTAAGATTCTTCAGTAGGTCTTTGACTGATTTCATTTCTTCTTTTTCTCTTCTTGGTCTATATTTTATATTTTTTTCTTTTATTCCAAATACGACTACACTCTTCTTTTTTTCTGCAATTTCTCTAACTAGATTTTCTTTTGTCTTGAGGACTCCTATCATTTTGCTTGTCATATTTTCTTCTTTTTCTTTAAGTTGTTCTTGAATCACCTCCTGAAAATCGGCCTTATCTTTCGTGTGTGTGTGTGTGTGTGTGTGTGTGTGTGTGTGTGTGTGTGTGTGTGTGTGTGTGTGTGTATGTGTGTGTGTGTGTGTGTGTGTGTGTGTGTGTGTGTGTTGTGTGTGTGTGTGTGTGTGTGTGTTTTATGTTTACCTAGTTGTAGTTTTACAGGGCCTGGGCTTTACATCTCACTTTTCTAACAATTTTGCTCGTGGTGCCAACCCGTCTCCATATCTACACTTATCCAATTTTTCTTTAAAACTATGCACACTCGTTGCTGTCACCACTTCTTCACTCAAGCTGTTCCACGTCTCAACACATCTTTACGGGAAACTATATTTTTTAATATCTCTTAGACATCTTCCCTTCCTCAGCTTTTTACTGTGCGATCTTGAGCTTTGAATGTCATATTCTTCTCTCAGGATCAGTCTCTCATTATCCACTTGGTCCACTCCATTGATCAATTTATAAGCTTTTATTAGATCCCCTCTCTCCCTTCTCTGTTCCAGGGTTGGTAGATCCATAGCCTTTAGTCTCTCCTCATATGTCATCCCTTCAAATTCTGGAACCATTCTTGTAGCCATTTTTTGTAGTCTCTCTAGCTTCCTTACGTGTTTCTTTTCATGGGGGGTCCACACTACTCCTGCATATTCCAATCTGGGTCTTATTATAGTACCTATCAATTTCTTCATCATTTCTTTGTCCATGTAGTGAAATGCTATTCCAATATTCCTTAGCAAATTATATGTCTCTCTAAAAATTCTATCAATATGGTTTCCGGTTGATTATATTTTCTTCCATCGTTACTCCCAAATCCTTTTCCTTTTTTACTTTCTCCAGTTCTACTCCATCTCCCATCTTATAGATTCCCACTGTTCGTCTTTTACTCTTTCCCATTTCAATGACATGGCTTTTGTCCACATTGAATTCCATTTCCCACTTTTTACTCCATTCCCAGATCTTATTTAGGTCTTCCTGTAGTATTTGACAATCCTCTTTTTGCTTTATAACTCTGCACAGTTTTGCATAGTCCGGAAACAGATTTATGTAGCTGTTCACTCCTTCTGGCATGTCGTTTATATATATATGAGAAAAAGTATTGGTGCCAATACTGACCCCTGTGGCACTCTGCTTTCTACTGCTCTCCACTTGGACTTCATATCTTTGACTACCATCCTTATTTTTCTCCCCCTCAAATAATTTTCCATCCATCTCAATGTGCTTCCTTTTAAGCCACCCTTCTCCTCTAACTTCCACAGTAATCTTGCATGTGGCACTTTATTAAATGCCTTTTTAAAATCCAAATAAATACAATCAATCCATCCCTCTCTCTCTTGTACTCTGTCAATTATTCTAGAGTAGAAACACAGTAAATTTGTTACACATGACCGAACTTTTCTAAAACCAAATTGGCTATTTGATAATAATTTGTTGTCTTCAAGGAACTCAACCCATTGTTTCTTTATTACTCTTTCAAACATCTTACATATTACACTAGTTAGTGATACTGGTCTGTAATTTAAGATTGTCCTGTGGCCATGGTATCGAAAAATTTGAACAAAATTGAAAATCCCCAAAACACCACCAAATCATCCCCAAACATATGGAAACATAGTGATGGAGTATTTTGGGGAAATACGCTAAAATACAGGGAGTATTTAAACTTTAAAGGGCCCCTGCCACGCCCACTGCAGCCTGGGCTTCCCCCACTCTCTGTACCATAAATGATGATGATAAGCATGGAAAAAGCTATGGAAAGTGGTTTCTTTGGTAAGGAAATGCTGGCAACTCAGTACTATGACATACACAGGAACATCTCCTTCCATTTCAGTGTCCATGTGACTGTATAGGATGATCTATTGAGTATCTCTTATTTCACACCTTCCAAGCCACAATCCAGCCTATTTTACCTGCCTTTTTGCCTTACAATATCTAAACAAACAGTGCAAGTGGAAATTACAAGTTGTCGACCATGCATGGATCACACCCTCGCCTGACTAATAACTACAATCATTGTACAGCCAGGTGCCATATGAGTCGTACAGAATATTCTAAACATGCCTAAAAAGGATATATGATGCATATGGTGGTGTATGAGCACCAAATATCCAACCCAAATAAATGTACAGGGTCATAGAGGACAAAAATGACATCTCTGGGTTTTTTTGCCTTTTTCTGAGTTTCCACTTTTTATCATTCAAATCGTATCTTCCACATTTCTCAACGGATTTTCAATTTTGAGGTATCACTTTGAAGCTCAATGAAGCTGCTACATTTTCACCTCATAGAATTTGGATATTTTTTTTTAAGTGCCGCAACATAATTTTATATATATATATATATATATATATATATATATATATATATATATATATATATATATATATATATATATAATTCATAATGGTCATCAAAATAAAAAAATCAAAATTCTATGACGTGAAAAGTTTTGGTATATGACATACTTCATATCCAC
Organism: Portunus trituberculatus; assembly: GCF_017591435.1. Classification (NCBI taxonomy): domain Eukaryota; kingdom Metazoa; phylum Arthropoda; class Malacostraca; order Decapoda; family Portunidae; genus Portunus; species Portunus trituberculatus. The sequence goes on from NC_059298.1 coordinate 7,513,699, forward strand.
ACTGGCAAAATTGAAATATGTCCTTTAGTGACAAAGTTTATAAGAAAAATATGTTTTTTAAAATTGATTTTTTATTTTTCATGCAGTTATTTATGGGTCGATTCACTTGTAACTACTAAACTAACATCGTGTAATAAACATCTATCAACGAAAAAAAAATTACCCACGTACCTCTTTATTTTTTATTTTTCAAAAACCTCACCGGACGGTCCCCTTAAAGGTTCTTCCTTCCTTCCACTCTTATATGTGGGAACCACCTCAGCTCTTTTCCATTCTACTGGTATTGTTCCATTTTCTATTGAGTATTTTATGATGTTGTATATAGGTCTTGCTAGTTCTTCCCTGCATTCTTTCAGTATTCTGCCTGAGACTTCATCCGGTCCCATTGCCTTCTCTTCATCCAGTTCCTTCATTAACTCTTTTATTTCAAGCTTGGTTACTTTAATACCTTTCATGTAGACGGTCTCTATATTACCCTGCGGTCTTTCAAATTTGGATTCCTTAGTAAAGACCTCCTGAAATTTACTATTTAACAGTTCTGCCATACTTTTTGGGTCTTCCACCATCCCGTTCTCTCCTTTTAACCTTTTTATTGTTTCTTTTTGTCTTATTTTTCCGTTGATGAATCTGTAGAACAATTTCGGTTGCTCCTTGCATTTTTCGACAATGTCCTTTTCATAGTTCCTCTCCTCCATCTCTTTTCTCCTTTGCCCTAGCACACCTTGCGTTAAACCAATTTTTCTTTCCTTCTTCTTTAGGTCTATATTTTGGGACATATTCCCTGACTCCTGTTTTGTATATTTCCAAAAATAAGTTATATTTCTCTTGCACCCTCTCAGAGTTTTCCATCTCCTGGATCCCAGTTAGCGTATATGAAATAGTTCTTGAGATTCTCAATATCAGCCTTTCTGTAATCTAATCGGTCTCCTTTGTATGATTCGTCTCTATCTTCTTTTCCTTCTTCTATATCCATTTCTAATATTACATGGTCACTCTTTCCCAATGGGCACTTATATCCTATATCATCATTCATTTGTATACCCTTTGTAAAAACCAGGTCCAATCTTGCTGGCTCGTTGTTTCCTCTGAATCTTGTGTTTTCCTTTATTCTTTGGTCCATCATATTATTTATCATTAGGTTCAGGAATCTTTCTCCCCAGGCTTCTTCTTCCCCCATACCACTTTCATAATTTTCCCAGTTCACTTCTTTACAGTTGAAGTCTCCTACTAATAACACTTTTCTCCTTTCTTTAATGACTCTCGTTAGACTCCTTATTGTGTCATCTATCATGTCTTTATATTCTAGGTTGGTCCATGAATTTGTTGTTGGTGGCACATATGTTCCAACGATTGTTAACTCTTTTTTATTAATATGCATCTTAATATACAGTACTTCTGCTTTTCCTTCCTCATATTCCACATGGTTTACCACCATCTCTTTCCTTAACATTATCATGACTCCTCCTCCTTTACCCCCTCTGTCTTTCCTCCATACGTTATATCTATTATCTATGTCTATTTTGATTGCCTCATTTAGTTTTGTTTCAGCCAGGCATACAATATCCGGTTTTTCTTTCTTTATGTAATCTTTTAGTTCTAATTTACTTGATGGAACCCCGTCTATGTTCGTATACATCATTTTTAGTTTCTTGTCCTTATCACTTTTAGTTACACTTGCTCCACTGTTGCCTATTCCTTCTCTCTTATATACCATTTCCTTATCCTGTCTCCCAGAATTCTGCAAAAAAAACCTTTTCTCCTCTGACCTTTCATTATTCTTTTCCCTTACTGCTGCCGCCAGCTCATTGTATCTCTTCCTTTCTTCCTCATTTTTATTTTTCCTTTTATATATATATATATATATATATATATATATATATATATATATATATATATATATATATATATATATATGCAGCCTTCTGTTTCTCTGAGTTTTGTTGCTCTATATAATATCTCTTCTGTTGCTGCTTGTGATTTTAGTAGTATCTTAATTGGCCTTGTTGTTTCATCTTAATAAGGTCCCATTCTGTGTATTTCCTCTACTTCCTCCTCTAGGTTCTGCCTCTCTTCATCATTTAGATTTTTTAGTAGGTCTTTGACTGACTTCATTTCCTCTTTTTCCCTTCCTGGTCTATATTTTACATTTTTTCTTTTAGTCCAAATATAATTACACTCTTTTTCTTTTCTGCAATTTCCCTTACTAGGTTTTCTTTTTCCTTAAGGACTCCTATAATTTTGTTTGCCATATTCTCATCTCTTTCTTTTAATTGTTCCTGGATCACCTCCTGAAAGCTATCCTTGTCTTTCTTATCTTTGTGTGTGTGTGTGTGTGTGTGTGTGTGTGTGTGTGTGTGTGTGTGTGTGTGTGTGTGTGTGTGTGTGTGTGTGTGTGTGTGTTTCACTGTTGATCTGCTGCAGTCTCTGACGAGACAGCCAGACGTTACCCTACGGAACGAGCTCAGAGCTCGTTATTTCCGATCTTCGGATAGGCCTGAGACCAGGCACACACCACACACCGGGACAACAAGGTCACAACTCCTCGATTTACATCCCGTATCTACTCACTGCTAGGTGAACAGGGGCTACACGTGAAAGGAGACACACCCAAATATCTCCACCCGGCCGGGGAATCAAACCTCTGGCTTGTGAAGCCAGCGCTCTAACCACTGAGCTACCAGGCGTGTATGTGTGCGTATGTGTGTGTGCGTGTGTACTTACTAAGTTGTGTGTATATTACAGGGTTCGAGCAGGAGTCATAGTGACCTGTCTCCGTATCTACTTTTATCCAACTTTTCCTCAAATTTTATGCACACTTTCTTCTGCTACAATCTCTTCACTCAAACCATTCCAGATGTCCACTGTCCTATGTGGAAAACTAAATTTCTTAATGTTCCTCAAACATGGACTTTTCATGCTTTTCTTAGTGTCCTCTTGGTTGTCTATCATCCTCTGTCAGTGATACCAGGTCTTGTCTGTCTATATTTTTCATACAGTTTACTATCTTATACACTGTTATTAGATCTCCTCTCTCCTGACTATCCTTTATAGTTAGTAGTTCCATTCCTTTCAATTTTTCTTCATAAGGAAGATCCTTTAATTCTGGGGCCATCTTTGTAACGATCTTTTGGATCCTTTCTAGTTTCCTGATGTCTTTCTACTTGTATGGTGACCACACCACTGCTGAAGATTTTAGTCTAGATCTTATCACAGTGGTTATGATTGTTTTCATCATACTCTTACTCATTACATCATACTCCATTAGGGAGGCAGTGGCATAGTGGATAAAGTGGTGAGCGTGGGATCGGGCAGATGTCCATGCACAGGTTCAAATCCCACCATGTATCGCCTTGATACTTTGCTATTTGTCGAGTGGTTCAAAGTTACTTACATGTCACCATGATACCCAGGTTCTCGGTGGTTACACCAAAGATACGTTTGGGTGGTGATATGGGCCCTAATATAGATACTACTATAAATAAAATTGCCTGTGCCACTAATGGGTGGAAGCTTAACAGCACTTCCAATGGTCTTCAAGTTACCTACAGGTGTTATAAGCCAGGAAAAAAAATAAATAAATAAATAAATAAATAAATAAATAAAAATAAATAAATAACACAACCCTGATATTTGTTAGTGTCTTTTATGCTGAAGCAAATAACCCATTTATGTGTCATTCTGGAGTCAGAGTGCCCCAGGTATTTTTCTTCTCTCCTTTTCATTATGACCTCTTCTCCGATTTTGTATTCCCATGTAAGTCTTCTATTACTTTTAGCCATTTCCATCACATGGCATTTCCTGGTATTAACTTCCAATTTCCACTTTTGGCTTCATTCCAAGATTCTGTCAATATCTATCTGCAATTCCATACAGTCACCAATGTTCCTTATTACTCTCAAGAGCTTTGCATCGTCTCCAAAGAAATTTACATATCTACTCAAGCTGTCTTGTATATTGTTAATATATACTTGGAACATAACTGGTCCCAGCACTGAACCCTGTGGTATGCCACTAGTAACTGTGCTACAACTTGATGGGGTGTCTCTTATCATTGTCTTCATTTCCCTTATGGTTAAGTAGTACGTCATCCAATTTAAGATACTTCTCGATATTCCTCCAATGTGTTCTATTTTCCAGAGGAGTCTTCTATGTGGTACTCTGTTGAAAGTCTTTGTAATATCTAAATACAATGTGTCAACTCATCCAACTTTCCCTTGTACTTCATCTATTACTCATGTATAAGAGCTTAGTAAATTTGTTATGCATGATCTTTTTTTTCTAAGACCAAATTGGGGATTACGTATCTACTATTCCATTTTCCTCCAAATATTCAGACCATTTTTCTTTAATTATAATTTCACAGATATTTCTCACAACACTAGTCACTGATACTGGTCTATAATTTAGGGACTCTGTCTCTTTTCCTCCTTTGTATATCGGAACTATATTTGCTCTTTTCCATTCCCTTGGTATTTTCCCTGCCATTAAAGAGTTGTTGATCACATCCCAAATTGGTTCCATCAGTTGTTCTCTATATTCTCTCAGTGTCCAACCTGACATTCCATCTGGTCCCATTGCATTCCTTACATCCACCTTTTCTAGTAATTAACTAAATTTCTGTCTATGTACCACAGCACTTCTTAATTCTCTCTACATCACTTGGTTGTTTGGTTCTATGAAATCTCTGTTTTCATTGAATACTGATTTAAAGCTCTCATTCATAAGTTCACTCATTTCTTCTATTGTTCCATATATCCTATTATCCCTTAATTAACTTAGTGATGATGTATGTGTGTATTTACCTAGTTGTATTGTACAGGGTTCAAGCGGGGCTCATAGTGTCCTGTCTCCATATCTCCATTTATCTAATTTTCCCTTAAAGTTATGCACATTATGTGCTGTAACAACTTCATTATCCAATGCATTCCATTTTTCCACTGTTCTGTGTGGAAAACTGTATTTTCCAATATCCTTCACACTGCCTCATTCTGATCTTTTCATGTCCTCTTGTCCTTCCATCTTCTTCTGTCAACAGCACCAGGTCTTCTTTGTCTATCTGTTCAATATCATTTACTATCTTATACATTGTTATTAGGTACCCTCATTCTCTCCTATCTAGTAAGGTTGGCAGTCCCATTTCCTTCAGTCGTTCTTCATATGTGAGGTCCTTTAATTCCAGCACCATCTTTGTAGCAATCTTCTGTATCCTTTCCAATTTTCTTATATACCTTTTTAGAGCTCGGAGACCATACCACTGCTGTGTATTCCAGCCTGGGACGTATTATGCTTGTGATGATTTTTTTTCATCATATCTTGGTCCATGTAATGAAATGTCACTCTTATATTAGTCAGCATCTTATATGATAGTCCAAATATCTTGCTTATGTGTTTTTTGGGGCTCAGATTTTCCTGTATGATCACTCCCAGATCTTTTTCCTCTTTAGTCTTCATTATTTGTTCCTCTCCCATCAAACAGTTCCATACTGGTCTTCTCTTACTCTTTCCTAGTTTCATTATGTGACATTTCTTGGCATTAAACTCCAATTTCCACTTCGTGCTCCACTCATAGATCTTGTTTATATCTTCCTACAACAGCAGACAGTCCTCTTTGGTTTTGATAACTCTTAGCAGCTTTGCATCATCAGCGAATAAATTTATATAACAGACAGTCCTCTTTGGTTTTGATAACTCTTAGCAGCTTTGCATCATCAGCGAATAAATTTATATAACTGTTTATCCCAATGTGAATGTCGTTTACATAAATCTGACACATAATGGGGGCTAACACTGACCCTTGTGGCACTCCGCTAGTTACTTTACCCCAAGTTGAGGATATATCTCTGATCACAATCTTCATTTCCCTATCCTTCAAATAATCTCTTGTCCATTCTAGCAAAGTTCCTTGCAGTCCTCTTATGTTCTCTAGTTTCCAAAGTAGTTTTCCATGAGGGATTTTATCAAAAAGCCTTTTTAATATCCAGGTATACTGTGTCTACCCATCCATCTCTGTTTTCAAGTCATGCAATAAATCTCGAGTAGAAGCTCAATAAGTTTGATACACATGACCACCCTGTCCTGAACCCAAATTGTCTGTTTGATATGACTTTGATAATTATTTCACACAACTTCTCCAAGACACTTGTAAGTAACACTGGTCTGTAGTTTAGTGGTTCAGTTGCCTTTCCTTCCTTAAATATCAGTATTATGTTGGCTCTCTCCCATTCTAGTGGAACTTTCCCTTCATTTATTGAACTTGTAATTATTTCCCAAATTGGATCCAGTAGTTGGTCTTTACATTCTTTTAACACCCAGCCTGATCTAGCCCCATTGCTTTTCTGACATCCAATTTATCCAATAATCTTCCAATATCCTCTTTGTGCACTGCGATCTCCTGTAATCCTTGGCAATCTCATGTCCTATTAGGTTCTGTGAAATCATCTTCTGCAGTGAACACCGTTTTGAGTTCTCATTCATTATCTCACACATTTCCTTCTCTGTTTGGTATGTCTTCCCTTCTTTAATTATTTTTCAATTGTTTCCTTATTCTTTGTTTTGCCATTTATAAACTTGTAGAAAAGTTTGGGTTCATCTTTGCTTTTATTCACTACATCTTTTTCAAAATTTCTTTCTTCCTCTCTTCTTACTCTAATATATTCATTTCTGGCATCTTTGTACTGCCATCTGTTATAGTCATTTCCCTGTTTTATGAATTTTTTCCACGCTCTATCTTTTGCCTTGTTTGGTACAATGCATCTAGCATTGTACCAAGCATGTATTTTTTTCTTAACTCTATAAACAGGTACAGTAAGCCCCGCACTTGGTAAATTGATTAGTCTGGCAAAACTACCGCCAAGTGCGAATTTCGCCAAGCCCGAGTTCTTTATACCATATAAATTGCCTAAAAAATGCCTCAATCAATCTTTGGTCATTGCCAAAGTCCCTCTTTTGATCCCTAAAATACCATCTTTTGAGCTGAAATAAAATCTTTTGCACTCACAAATTAGAACACATGTACAAAACAGACCAATAAACAATAAATAAAGCTAATAAGACATGATATAACGGATGTAACTCCCGTTTTTCCACCCGTTTCCCTCGCCCACATTCGTCTTTGCCGCCACCACCTTTGTCCTTATCCCCACCAGTATCACCTGTTGCACTGGTAGAGGCCATGTTGGCAATAAATCACCAGAATTCATTCCCACGCTGGCAGAACAGAGGCTAGCACAAACAAAATGACTGAAGAGGACTTTCACACTGCGTTCTGATAGGTATAGAGAGAAGTCTGATGTCACCGGGGAGCCGCATGGTTCGCCGTGCGGCCACCAGGGTACCACCAAGTTTGTATTCAAATCGCCAAGCATGCACTTGGTGGTCCATGGCCACCCTACCGCCAAAAGTTAATTTCGCCAAGCTGAGACTCACTAAGTGCAGGGGCTTACTGTACAAATTTTTTTTACTCCCTCATTATATTTCTGTAAGAATAAATCATATTTCCCTTGTATTGTCTTTCTGTACATAATGTTACTCCACTCAATATCACCAAAATAGATCCTTAATTTTTCAAAATCTGCTCTTGCATAATTTAATCTCTCTCCTTTATAGTCATCTCTGTAACTTATCTCATCTTCCTCCTGAATTTGCATCTCTAATATCACATGATCACTTCTTCCCATTGGACTAAGGTATTGTATGATTGGAGGGGGCTCTGGTTTCTTTGTGAAAACTAGATCAAGCAACAATGGTTCTTCTAGGCACTTTATCACCTTTCTTTGCATATCTTTACGTTCTTCTGTTCCCCATGTATTAGTCTGGTGGAACATGTGTAACTATAATTTTTCTCTTCTTCAATTCTTCTGTTTTGATTGTTACTTCCATTACTTCCACTTTGTCCTCACCAAATTACACATCTTCCACACGTGTGTGTGTGTGTGTGTGTGTGTGTGTGTGTGTGTGTGTGTGTGTGTGTGTGTGTGTGTGTGTGTGTGTGTGTGTGTGTGTGTGTGTGTGTGTGTGTGTGTGTGTGTGTGTGTGTGTCACTGTGTCGTCTGCTGGTCACCCAGCCAGTCTTTCCCCTATGGAAAGAGCTGAGCTTGTAGTGACCAATCAACTGGTAGGACTGAGACCACACCACACTCCACACACCGGGAAAGCGAGGCCACAACCCCTCGAGTTACATACTGTACCTATTTACTGCTAGGTGAACAGGGGATACATATTAAGAGGCTTGCCCATTTACCTTGCCACTTTCTGGGACTCGAACCCAGACCATCTCGATTGTGAGTCGAGCGTGCTAACCATTACACTACGTGGTGTGTGTGTGTGTGTGTGTGTGTGTGTGTGTGTGTGTGTGTGTGTGTGTGTGTGTGTGTGTGTGTGTGTATTTACCTAATTGTATTTACCTAATTGTAACATACGGGAAAAGAGCTATGCTCGTGTTGTCCCGTCTCCATATCTATTAATGTCCAGCTTTTTCTTAAAATCATGAATATTCCTTGCGTTGACCACTTCCACGTCTAAACTATTCCATGCTTCCACCCTTCTATGAGGGAAGCTATATTTTTTCACATCTCTCCTATAAGTGGCCATTTTTAGTTTTTTCCCATGCCCTCTCGACATTCTTCCATTCCACATACACAGATCTTCCCTATCCATTTTTTCCATGCCAATCATCACTCTGTATATTGCTATCAGGTCTCCCCTTTCTCTTCTGTTTTCCAGGGTTGGAAGTTGCATTCTTTTCAGTCTGTCTTCATAAGTCAAATCTCTTAAGTCAGGCACCATTTTCGTTGCAGCCCTCTGTACTTTCTCTAGTTTCCTTATGTGTTTCTTTAAGTTCGAGCCCACTGTATTGTTGCATATTCAAGCCTCGGTCTTATCATTGCAGTAATTATTTTCTTCATCATTTCTTCATCTAGATATACTGAACGCCACTCTTATGTTCCTCAATAATTTCAATACTTCTCCAATTATTTTGTTTATATGTCTCTCTGGCGATAGGTCATTGGTAATTGTCACCCCAAGGTCTTTTTCTTCATGACTGGTTTTATGTCTTCATTTCCTATCTTGTACATACTCCTGATTCTTCTTTCACTCTTGCCAAACTCTATTTTCTTGCATTTTGTCGTGTTGAACTCCATTTGCCATGTACAGCTCCATTTCCATATTCTGTCCAAGTCTTCCTGGAGTAGTTCGCAATCTTTGTCACATCTCACTTTTCGTAACAATTTTGCATCGTCTGCAAATAGGCTCACATAACTGGACACCCCATCCACCATGTCATTTATGTAGACTGCGAACATTACTGGTGCCAACACTGATCCCTGTGGAACTCCACTCTCCACCAATCCCCATTCTGATGGTCTGTCCTTAATTATTGTTCTCATTTCTCTTCCTACCAAAAAGTCTTCCATCCATTTTAGTAAACTGCCATGCACTCCTCCTACCATTTCAAGTTTCCAGATCAGTCTCTGGTGTGTGTGTGTGTGTGTGTGTGTGTGTGTGTGTGTGTGTGTGTGTGTGTGTGTGTGTATTTGAGGAGCAACAGTTGATTCCTTGAATTCACAACTTAGTACTCTGCACACACTCTTCTAGCTCTTCTCTTCTGTTATATTGCATCCTATCATGGCAAAATACAATGCTGTTTTTTTTATCAAACATAGTAAATAAACTTTTGTGGAATTTGACCTCACCTCAGGAAACTGTCCTAGAACTTTCTGCAGTTTGTCCCAATCAGAATCTGATGTGCCTGAGGATGCTGCCACAAAGCCAAGCACATCCTTGTTGTTGTTTCCAAAGTCCACCCACTGCTCAAACGTGTAGTGCTTATGGATGGCAGTGAAGCATTTGTGCTGAAACACATTATGGCCACTGGTGAGAAACAAAATATTTTTCTAAAGTGAAATAGACAATAAAACTGGGAGCTAAAATCTCATTTCTAGGAATGGAATGAAAAGAGATGAGTTTGACATAAGCCCTCCTTGCTTCCCAATATGCACATGAAATCTACAGCCATAAGTAATGTTATCTAAACGTAGTAGAGGAACTTTGCTTATGCACTGACATGAATGAACAAACATGGTAGTATACAAGTATTCATTAACAAACAGCCCTACTATCTCATGTTATATAAAGAAAAAAATAATCATAGATTTTTATTTAATTAGCATGCATGAATAATTTATTTATCTTGTCAAGTGACCTGTGAATAACATCAAATGAGACAGTCATATATGTATAGGCTACATGTATACTGAATATTATAATGGTACTTTATTGTACTCACTGTGGAACTCATTATGAACTTTTTAGGACTTTTTGGAAAAAAAATTGGATAAAAACATATGCATTTGCAATTCAGAGACAATATAACAATTATCTTCTCAGTTTAAAAGAATATAAACACAATAATAAGTGAAAAAATGCAAAAGATAGTGAATACCTATTACATATGTCTGTGCAACCATGAAGAATACCAAGACAGTAGGAACAATGGGTGCCTACATATGTACATGGTGCATACAAATATACAGGATTCTTAGATTACTCCAATAAGAGGATTAAAGGGAGCTCATAACAAGGAAGAGGGAATGTGGATACCAGAATGGAAATATTCAAAAGGCTGTTTGAAAAATTACAACCCTAGAGTCAGGATTCTTCTTAACATTATTAATACAGTATCATTCAAGGGACTTGGTTAGAAAAAGACATATTTAAGAAGTGTAAAAACAAAAGTAAAAGAATGAAATACTAGCAGGAGATATAATTCTACTACTTCAAGAGCCATAAGGATCGGCAGAGCAGAGATTTTAGTGCTACCAGTAACCAAAAAACACATAAATATTGCTTGTTTGTGACTGGTATAAGGATTCATTGTAGTAAGTGCACCCAAATAACACAAGCTACCATTACATCTTACAGTCAGATTTTTTTAACAAGTGTACAGGTAAAGATTAAAGTACCATGGCACCAAGAAGACAAAAATAAGCAGCTGTTCCTTACATGGGGAAAGAACCATAAACAGTTTGTAATATGACAATGCTACAAATGCTGACCTGTGGCTGCAGACATCCTAGGTTTCTCCTGTAACAGAAAAGTGACTTAATGCTGAGTTAACAACATCCCACTACTACCTATAATAAGTGACTTGTCGGATCAAGTAAGGTATTGATTTACTTTAATAGAATGTAATAAAATCTAAGAGCCACTCCTAAGAACTCCTTCATAAAGCTAGTCAAAACATGAAAAATTGTCCCCATTTGTTCTTGTCCATACAATGAAGTCCTCTCTCTCTCTCTCTCTCTCTCTCTCTCTCTGATATTTCAATCCTATGTTCTTTAATTATATTTAAATCTTTCTTTTACAGTCCCAGCATCTACTTGATCGTTTACAAATTGTTTTCTCATTAAATTTCCTTCAGATCTCTCCAAATAACTGAGCCATGTGCTGTTGCATTCTCCAAGTCCTGCCACTCCAAAGTGCCAAGACTTTTATATTAACTTTCAATGCCTCAACCATCCATCTTATTCCCACAACATGAATCTCCCAAATAACTTGTTTCCTCTGCCTGAATCATAAATCTTCCACGTCAGTGTCTTCCTCATATATGTCAAAGATGTTTTATACAAATGTACAGTCAAAGTCAACTAGAGAGTGACCTTCTCAATCATCTTCATTGTTTTCAGTGTCTTCCTTTGATCTCAAGACTTCTGATCTATTGAAAACCAACCAACTGTTAGCTTTTGTAAGGAGATTGTTAGTAGGTCTGAAGATTCAGGGAAAGCACTTAACACAATAGGACAGAAGATAATTTTACTTCTGGGTTATAACAGAGGAAACTCTATACCTATAAACTTACTGTCCTTCATCATACATCTCAAAAATTCAACCAACTCTAACTTGAAATATTTCCTAGATTTCCTATGTGTGTCCCAAAGACACAATTTTCTGTCTCATAACATCTTTTATCATATTCTCTTTAAGCATCAATGTTGACATATATGAGAATCAAGGTATCTGAAGTCATCCATCCTGGACTATTTATACAGACAGTGACATAACATACCTTTGCTATTTTCTTTCACATATGTTGAAGCTTTCATCTATTTTCACATTCACTTTAATTTGTGCATTTGCACCTTTGTGATGAAAAGAACATATTTCAAGATAAGTTAAACTTTGAAAAGAACAAAAAGAAGTGACAAAAAATCTCATATGAGGTATGGGCTTATGGAAGCTGCTGTCTGTTTGTACTTGCTTTCTCATACTAAATATTTCAATGCTTAAATAAACACAAATACTACAGTTATCTATACACTGAGCAAATTATGGTGAAATATAGTACTGTATCTCAGATTCATTAATTTCTAAATACTCACATAGTAATCTACTCTACGTGAATGCGATATTAATGACAACTTTTTTCTTAAGTAAATGAATATCAAGGGATACATGGTCACACACACACACACACACAAACAAACACACACACACACACAGTGGGTGGAAGAATCAACACAGTACAGAGGGGAAGAAGAACCATCAATGCTTGACCTAGTATTCACAAAGAAGCCAGAGCTCCCTCCTATCATACAATGGGAAGAAGTGACCATGTAACATTAGTATTAGAAATGCAGGAAGAGGATGTGCTAAGATACAGGGAGGACTACAAAAATGGAGAAATTAAATTATGCAAAGGCAAATTTTGAAAAGTTAAGACAATTTCTTGGTGGTATAGACTGGAGAAACATTTTGAACAGAAAAGCAATACAGGGTAAATATGAATTATTCCAACAGAAGTAGAACGAGGGAGTGAGGAAATACAGTGGAGACTCAATATCTGAATCTAATTCGTTCCAAATGGCTGTTCGACTATGAAAAAAGTTTGACTATCGATGACTATAAGTATGGAGACAGGACAGCATGAGCATAGCTCTTTTCCTGTAAAACACAACTAGGTAAATACACATACACACACACAGATGGCTGGAGAACAGACATATGCATCTTAGAAGCTTTAATCATCACAGTAGTTAGTAAATCCTGTTTATTCTACAGAAGATAATCATATTCAAGTAAAAAATAAATCCTACTCAGTGGGTGAAACCAACAGCGAAACTGTTCCACAATAACACCAACATACAAGAATGCATATGCTAAAGACAGGTAGCACCAGTTGATACTTACTGGTTCTTTATGTAATGATAATCCCAAGTTTGGGACCTAGAGAAACCCAGGAAGTGCAAGAGCACTTTATTTCTCTAATGTTTTGCCTACAAGGCTTCCTCAGAGAGAATGATACAGGCCACTGTCTGAGCAGTATATATACACATCAGGTTGATCATGCCTTGGTATGCTGGGAAATGGAGCATGCTGATTGGTTTGTTTCAGGAGGGGTCTCCCAGTTATTGTGATGACAAGCTGGGCTGCTGCACAGGAAAGGCAGCCTAGCTTGCCATCACAACTGGAAGACCCTACTGAAATGAACCAATCAGCATACTCCATTTCCCAGTACACCAAGATGTGATCCACCAGATGTCAGATGTATATATGTATGTATGTATATATATATATATATATATATATATATATATATATATATATATATATATATATATATATATATATATATACTGCTCAGACAGCAGCCTGTATCATTCTCTCTGAGGAAGCCTTGTAGGCAAAACATTAGAGAAATAAAGTGCTCCTGTGCTTCCTGGGTTTCTCACCATCCATATATATATATATATATATATATATATATATATATATATATATATATATATATATATATATATATATATATATATATATCTCTCTCTCTCTCTCTCTCTCTCTCTCTCTCTCTCTCTCTCTCTCTCTCTCTCTCTATATATATATATATATATATATATATATATATATATATATATATATATATATATAACTATTGAGTTCTGTTTTTAGATTTAGAACTAGCAACTTCTACAAACTAAAAATTCAATAACTCATGATGTTATCTAATTTGTGGCTTTCCATTACAATAAAAATTACACAAAATTTTGTTTTTATTACTGCAACCTATTCCACATATGTAAAACTTCTTGCTTTATCAATGGATATCAGAAGACAATATTTTAAGTTTGAAAATAATATGCATTTCTATTAAACCAATTTTTGCTTGCTATGTCCAGGTCTATTCAAATTATATAAAGTGTATTGATCTGCCATAAAGTACAGTGAAGACTCAATACTCAAATGTCTTTTAAGTTAATCTTCTCAATACTCAAACACAAAAAATGGACTTGGTTCTCGAAAAAATATCTGGTACTAAAATGATCTGATACTGGTATTTCAGTATTCCGCACACCAGTGCACATCCCTAGCTGTGGTTGTGAGAACAACATTCTCCTGTGCTCTGTCTGTAGTTTTTCCTTTAGAAACTTACAATGGTACCAAAGAGGCTTATTAATGGTGAAAATAAGAAATCTATTGAGAGTGCAAGTGTTAATGAACCACAGCCCTCCACCAGTGGGGTCATGGGAATCACACCAGCAGACGAGTTACCAGACATCTTCATGGATGGTGACTCGTCCTTCGATGAATAACCTCCCTCCTCCTACCCACCTTTCTCTCCTCCTCGTCTATGTTATCCATCACAAATCTTCACTTATGGTAAGTACATATCAAAATTATGAAAAAATTTACACTGAAATTTTTGAAAACTTAAGGTTTTGCTGAGGTTAAAACAAATTACATGATTTATTGATATTTGTAGTCACACTTTTTGATACTTAAACAACCATTTGGAATGAATTAAGTTTGAGTATTGAGTCTCTGGAGTCCATTGTATAAAAGTTGGTCATAACACATGCAGTAACATAGACTATCTCTGACACAAAACTGCTTTATACATTTTACTAAAAACATATTTACCTGAAATATGATATAAAAACCTCTATTAATATTTTCTTTGCATTCATTTGAGTCTGAAAAAAAGCATAGTAGTAATTATTGGGATGAGTAACATTTTCTTTAAATGTTTCCTTTGTTGAGGACATCAATATTTCCATGAGTCTTGTATCTTGGTGGTTTCTGAAAGGAGGAACTAGAAAGAAGAACTGTACTACAGCACTAGGCAGCAAGATATTACCTTAGCAAGTTCTTTGGCCATCATGAAGGTCCCCACGGTGTCCATATTGGCTGCTATGATGGGGATGCCGCTGCATGTCTGCTTCGAGTTCCTGAAGGTGATGTTCCTTATCAAGTCCACCTGAAAGAGATATATATATATATATATATATATATATATATATATATATATATATATATATATATATATGTGTGTGTGTGTGTGTGTGTGTGTGTGTGTGTGTGTAATTCACCTCGGTCGTCTGGTGGTCACTTGTGTGTGTGTGTGTGTGTGTGTGTGTGTGTGTGTGTGTGTAAAAAAAAAAAAAAAAAAGCCGTGCTTAAGAAATTACTAAATCTGCTCAGAGAGGACAAATATCTATTATACTGATTTGTCACGTGTGTTGAGAGATGGCGTATAAATAATGACACAAAATATCAATATCAATAGAACAATGGATAACCGATATGTTGTACAATTATATGTATTTAAAACGAACCTATATAGAGTTAATAAGTAGAAATATGCGTACAATCAATACTCTCTTTCTCTCTTAATGACCCAACAAAATCTTATGCTATTAAAAATTCTGAATACATTCTTGCTAGTAGGTTTGCAGACTGAAATCTGATTGGCGTCAGAGCGATCTCCTGCCAACTAATGAGCACTGCTTAAGGATATAATAATTATCTGCATACGTACACTAAATCCACGTATTAATTTGGTCGAAAACTATTGATCTGCCATGATGTAAACTGTCGTATATGAGGATATGCGTTATTTGCCTTCCTCTATATAGTGGTGCTGCTGTTATATTTCATAAGTTCATTAGCATTACAATAAATGTAGAGCTTCATCCATATCGCCTCGGGCCATGAAACGCACCAAATCCTCGCCGCAATTGCCTATTTACAAGTGCAGCTGCCTTACGAATGGCGACTCCTCAAGTGGTAAAGATGTGAATTTTCTATGAAGCCACAAACGAAAACCATATGTGGGCAGCCCTGAAGACAGTGAAGGTCCATGCCACTCCATATTGGCAAATCTAACACACACACACGAATGATCACGCAGGCCGCCGGGTATTTTCTTGTTGCGACGGAAATTCCACAAAATACTATCATACAAGGAATGTGTATAGGGGAGTGTGGCGTGATACTCTGGTGGTCCTAACTGTCAAGGCCGTACGTATGTAATAAACCGCCTTGCAACACTTGCAAGGTTACAAGGAGCCCACCACCAGGCAGCCAGCCAGCCAGCGGCACCTGAATTAAGCAGACCATTGTGCAACATTACCACCTCTCACTCTAATACTACTATACTGCTACTTTTCACACTTACGTCTGAGCGACTTTTCAGTGTAGATCTCTTTGGACGTAGAAGAACATCTTTGAAGTCTAGTTTGATATCATTATCTATGCGAGGCATCGTAGTTGTAGATTTCAGTCACGAAGCGCGATGTTACACAGCCTCTACCTTTCCTCTCGCCGGCTGGGGCTGGACTGGTTGAGTGTGGCACCTTGGCACTGTGGTGATAGGTACACTTGTTGCCATTCACCGTGATTTTACTCATCTTTCACTGCTGTTACTCAGACTGCGTTGATTAGTTTAATATCTATGTAAGGTTATGGTCTTATGAATTCGTATTTGTCTTAAAACAACAATGCTGAATTAACAAAATTTAAGGCAACACCGAAACTGAATTCCACCAGTAAGTAGTCGATATTATTTTGTGGAATATATGCAACTGCCGGGCGGAGCCACTTTCTGCAAAGAGAGGAGTGAATAATGCATTGCATTCTCGATTATTGTGAAGCTGCCGTGCTGCGGGTAGTGTGGTACCTAACAATGTAGAGATAAATTTTACCTTTACCTAAACTGGGACACTGGGAAAAATCATGCAACAACAATAACATCAACAACACTGTGGTAGTAGTAGTAGTGGTGATGAAGGTGGTTGTGGTACTTTCGTAAGTCTGATTGTGATGGGCAGTGGCATGTTGACATGCAATTTTCTTAGTTTGAGCGAAATCATCATCAGTTTAGATTGATTAAGGTATCTATAAGATGTGGTCTTGGTGATGTCTGCTTGATATGTATATACTGCGACTACATGACCAATATATACATCACATATGACAGCTAGTGCGGTACTGAGGCATGCATGAGGGCGACATCGATTCCAGCCGGCATATAGTTATGCTTCCTTTAATAAAGATATGGAGTTATTTGTCTATTAGCTTCTGGCAAGGAATAACTCAGGAAGCTTTGTCGGTTTCATGCACGATGATTCAGTTTCATAGAGATGCTGCATTGTAACTACATGAGTTATTTTGTATAGATGAAGGTTCACGAGAGGTAACGAGTGATTGAACATGATTTCTTTATACCATATGCTACCATGCGAGAATGATTGCCAACCTTAAATTAATAACTCAGCCTTCATGCAACTGAAAGTGCAGCACCACATTAATTTACGATTTGTTGTCGACATTTAACGTAGACTTAGCTAGCTACAGGAGGCACATACGTACGTTAAATATAGCTTCTCTACACTTTTCTGAAAACTACTATTGAGAACGAAAAGGTAGTGAATTAATAATATGACCAGATATCAGATCAGGGAACAGATAATGTGGCGGTAGGCATGAGGTATGAATTACATCACCACGTACCTCAACCCTTTCATGACTCCAGCAGGATTACGGCGTCCCCTTGACAACACCCCCCACCCACCCTGCCCCGCTCTCTCTCTCTCTCTCTGTGTGTGTGTGTGTGTGTGTGTGTGTGTGTTGCTCAAGACTATAATACAATAGAGCTTCGATCGTAATTAGCAAAGAAAACAAGAGTTTCTTTATTGATGACTTGTCTCATGTTGGGGTGTCTTGAAGGAGAAAAGAATGAATATCTATGACGGCATTTAGATAAGACACTTAAAGTCAAAACATATGTGAGTGTGTGTGTGTGTGTGTGTGTGTGTGTACGATTGCTTCAAAGCTGTTGAATACATTCATGTTTCAGTAACACAGACACTAGATAGTGACTAACTACAATATAAAGAAAAGAGCTGCAAATTATTAATTGCCTCTTGCTGATAGACTCTGGACTGCATGGTCGTGTATATTGTCTGTAAATCAGAGGTTGACATATGATATAAATGACATTATGTCCTTTTAGAATGTAAAATGTATATTTTTGCATAAACATATAATAATATACGATGCTGTCCCATAGTAAAGTAATGAATAACACTAAATTAACATATTCTTTGCAAGCAATTTGTCATGATCAACTCATCTATATAGTAACATATAACGTATTATAAAAATTATTAAAATATTACTGCTTGCAAAATTCTCTCTCTCTCTCTCTCTCTCTCTCTCTCTCTCTCTCGATGGCAAAAAAAAAAAAAAAAAAAAAAAAATTCTGTGTTCGTTTCCTCCTTCTCACACGTAACTAGGTGACTCGGTTGTTGTACTTGCTAAGGTCAAGGTTTACGCTCAGCTCAGCAAAGTTTCAGTAATAGATAATGATCAATTACTGATTTATATATATATATATATATATATATATATATATATATATATATATATATATATATATATATATATATATACATATATATATATATATATATATATATATATATATATATATATATATATATATATATATATATATATATATATATATATATATATATATATATATATATATATATATATATATATATATATATATATATACCAGCCAAGAACAAAATATAAATTGATAAAAAAAAAAGCCCATTGAGTGCTGGTGCCTATAGAAGTTAAATGGAAATATATCTAGTCGGAAGCGGACTCCAAGGAAACACTCCTATGCCATCCTTGGAGTCCGCTTCCGACTAGATATATTTCCATTTAACTTCTATAGGGACCAGCACTCAATGAGCTTTTTTTTTTATCAATTTATATTTTGTTCTTGGCTGGTGTTCCCTATTACATTAATATATATATATATATATATATATATATATATATATATATATATATATATATATATATATATATATATATAATAAGTAATTGATCATCATCTATTACTGAAACTTCTTGCTAAGCTGAGCGTAAACCTTGACCTTAGCAAGTAACAACAACGGAGTCACCTAGTTACGTGTGAGAAGGGAGGAAGAAACGAGCACAGAAAAAAGAAATATATATATATTTTTTTTTTGACAGAGAGAGAGAGAGAGAGAGAGAGAGAGAGAGAGAGAGAGAGAGAGAGAGAGAGAGAGAGAGAGAGAGAGAGAGAGAGAGAGAGAGAGAGAGAGAGAGAGAGAGAGAATGTTACAAGCAGTAATATTTTAATAATTTTTAAAATACGTTATATGTTACTATATAGATGAGTTGATCATGACAAATTGCTTGCAAAGAATATCTTAATTTAGTGTTATTCATTACTTTACTATGGGACAGCATCATATATTATTATATGCTTATGCAAAAATATACATTTTACATTCTAAAAGGACATAATGTCATTTATATCATACGTCAACTTCTGATTTACAGACAGTATACACGACCATGCAGTCCCAGAGTCTATCAGCAAGAGGCAATTAATAATTTGCAGCTCTTTTCTTTATATTGTAGTTAGTCACTATCTAGTGTCTGTGTTACTGAAACATACATTT
The DNA here is from genome assembly GCF_017591435.1 of Portunus trituberculatus. Classification (NCBI taxonomy): domain Eukaryota; kingdom Metazoa; phylum Arthropoda; class Malacostraca; order Decapoda; family Portunidae; genus Portunus; species Portunus trituberculatus. The sequence goes on from NC_059298.1 coordinate 7,533,483, forward strand.
TTTTTTTTTTTTTTTTTTACATTACAAGGGCACTGGCCAAGGGAAAACAAAGTGTTGGAAAAAAAAAAATCCCGCTGGTTGCCAGGCCCTGTGAAGAGGAAAGTAGGAGAAAGAGAAAAAACAAAAAAATCTAAAAGGAGGGTCCAGTTAACGTAATAGGTGTCTTGACACTCCTCTTTTGAAAGAGTTTAAGTCATAGGCAGGTGGAAATACAGACACAGGTAGAGAGTTCCAGAGTTTACCAGTGTAGGGAATGAAGGAGTGAAGATACTGGTTAACTCTTGCATTAGGAAGATGGACAGAATAGGGATGAGAAGAAGTAGAGAGTCTTGTGCAGCGAGGCCGCAGGAGGGGGAAGGCATGCAGTTAGCAAGTTCAGAAGAGCAGACAGCATGAAAACAGCGGTAGAAGACAGATAAAGATGCAACATTGCGGCGGTGACTTAAAGAATCAAGACAGTCAGTTAGAGGAGAAGAGTTGATAAGACGAAAAGCTTTAGATTCCACCTTGTTTAGTAAAGCTGTGTGTGGATCCCCCAGACATGAGAGCCATACTCCATACACGGGCGGATAAGGCCCTGTACAGAGCAAGCAGCTGGGAGGAGAGAAAAATGGACGAAGACGCCACAGGACACCTAACTTCTTGGAAGCTGATTTAGCAAGAGTAGAGATGTGAAATTTCCAGTTTAGATTTTTAGTGAAGGATAGACCGAGTGTGTTTAATGTAGAGGAGAGGGAAGTTGAGTGTTATTGAAGAAGAGAGGATAGTTGTCTGGAAGGTTATGTCGAGTAGATAGTTGTAGAAATTGAGTTTTTGAGGCATTGAACAAAACCAGGTTTTCTCTGCCCCAATCAGAAACAAGTGAAAGATCAGAAGTTAGGCGTCCTATAGCATCTCGCCTTGAGTCATTTAATTGTTGTTGGGTTGGGCGTCTGTTGAACGCTGTTGAATAATGCAAGGTGGTATCATCAGCATAGGAGTGGATAGGGCATTGAGTCAGATTTAGGAGATCATTGATGAATAATAGAAAGAGAGTGGGTGATAGGACAGAACCCTGTGGAACACCACTGTTGATAGTTTTAGGGAAGAACAGTGACCGTCTACTACAGCAGCAATAGAACGATCGGAAAGGAAACTGGAGATGAAGGTACAGAGAGAAGGATAGAATCCGTAGGAGGGTAGTTTAGAAATTAAAGATTTGTGCCAGACTCTATCGAAGGCTTTCGATATGTCAAGGCCGACAGCAAAGGTTTCACCGAAGTCCCTAAAAGAGGATGACCAAGATTCAGTTAGGAAAGTAAGAAGATCACCAGTAGATCTGCCTTTACGGAAACCATACTGGCAATCAGAGAGAAGGTTGTGAGCTGATAGATGCCTCATTATCTTCCTATTAAGGATAGACTCAAAGGCTTTAGAAAGGCAGGAAATCAAAGCTATAGGGCGGTAGTTAGAAGGATTGGAGTGGTCACCTTTTTTAGGGACAGGTTGAATGTGAGCAAACTTCCAGCAAGAAGGATAAATAGAAGTAGAGAGACAGATGAAAGAGTTTGACCAGGCAGTGAGCGAGTTCGGAAGCACAGTTTTTGAGAACAACAGGAGGGACTCCATCCGGACCGTAAGCCTTCCGAGAATCAAGGCCAGAGAGGGCCAGGAAAACGTCTTTATAAAGAATTTTAATTTTAGGGATGAAGTAGTCAGAGGGTGGAGGAGTAGGAGGAATATGCCCAGAATCATCCAAAGTTGAGTTGGTAGCAAAGGTTTGAGCGAAGAGTTCAGCTTTAGAAAAGAAGAGACAGCTGTAGAGCCATCTGGATGAAGTAAAGGAGGAAAGACGAAGAAGTAAAGTTGTTAGAGATATTATTGGCTAGATGCCAGAAATCTCGAGAGGAGTTAGAATTGGAAAGACTTTGACATTTTCTATTGATGAAAGAGTTTTTAGTAAGTTGGAGAATAGATTTGGCATGATTACGGGCAGAAATATATAGGGCATGAGTTTCAGCAGTTGGATGGCTACGGAACCGTTTGTGAGCCGCCTCTCTATCATTGACAGCACGAGAACAAGCAGAGTTAAACCAAGGCTTTTTAGCTTTAGGGTTAGAGAAAGTATGAGGAATGTATAGCTCCATGCCAGAGATAATCACCTCTGTTATGCGCTCGGCACAAAGAGAAGGATCTCTGACATGAAAACAATAATCATCCCAAGGGAAATCAGAATAGTACTGCCTTAGTTCCTCCCACTTAGCAGAGTTAAAATGCCAGAAGCACCTCCGCTTAGGCGGGTCCTGAGGCTGCACTGGAGTGATAGAACAGGTAACGGAAATTAGATTGTGGTCGGAGGAGCCCAACGGAGAGGAAAGTTTAACAGAGTAAGCAGAAGGGTTGGAGGTTAGGAAAAGATCAAGAATGTTGGGCGTGTCTCCAAGGCGGTCAGGAATACGGGTAGGGAACTGCACTAGCTGCTCTAGGTCATGAAGGATAGCAAAGTTGAAGGTTTGTTCACCAGGTTGGTCAGTGAAAGAAGATGAAAGCCAAAGCTGGTGGTGAACATTGAAATCCCTAAAATGGAGATCTCAGCAAAAGGAAAGTGAGATAAGATGTGCTCCACCTTGGAAGTCAAATAGTCAAAGAATTTTACATAGTCAGAGGAATTAGGTGAGAGGTATACAGCACAGATGAATTTAGTTAGAGAGTGACATTGAAGTCTTAGCCAGATGGTAGAAAATTCTGAAGATTCAAGATTGTGGGCACGAGAGCAAGTGGTGTCGTTACGCACGTATGCGCAACATCCAGCTTTGGATTGAAAATGAGGATAGAGCAAGTAGGAGGGAACAGAAAAGGGGCTGCTGTCAGTAGTCACAGACAACTGTGTTTCGTTAGGAAGAGAAGATGAGGTTTAGTAGAGGAGAGGTGGTGTTCCACAGATTGAAAATTAGAACGAAGGCCACGAATGTTGCAGAAATTGATAGTGAAAGTATTAGATGAAGTGTCAAGACACCCAAGGTCGACAGCAGAGGGGCAGTCCGACCTGGGGACATTTATGGTCCCCTCCCCAGAGGGGGACTCCGAGGCAGGGCGTGGTGAAGCCATTATTAAATTTTGATTTGAAGAGAGTGTAAAAGTGTAAGGTGTTGTAGTGTAGTGTAGGAAGTAGTAGAAGTTGTCTTTAGAGGGCAGGCTGCAGCTGCTCAATTGTATAAATGAGACCACAAAGGGAACCGGGAAGAGAGGACACGGGGAATCACTCAGTCTGCAGCACTGCCTACATCCCCGTAAGTACATCTCCTGGAGTATTCCATACATACATACATACATATATATATATATATATATATATATATATATATATATATATATATATATATATATATATATATACACACACACACACACACAACAAATGTCCTCAAAAAAAGACTTTGTGATTATAGACCAATACTAAAATGAAAAATAAAAAGATGTCTTTTGGTATCTGCACTCATCATGCAAACCTACTCTAGTGCTGACCCAGTGCTAATGGAGCACCTTCATGACACAGAGGTCAACACAAACACCTGTCAGCATTCAGCCAGTCCTTGGGTTCTCAATACCAGTACTTACATAATGCCACAAATCCCTTGCTTCACCAGCAACTAACATAATTTCTTCATATTTAAGTTGATGTATTTAAGCAGTCTATATCATGCTTCTTGTGATCAGTACTTCTAAGTGCTAGTTATTCATTAAACACACTGGGAGAAGGTACTTCTACTATGTTCAATGCTAAACTATCCATGAGAAATTAATTTATATATCAGACAGTAACACCACAATTATAGGTAACTTTAAAAATCAAGATACATATACTTTTTATCTAATTTTATGAGCTCCATATAACTTAGTACATCATACAACTACATGTTAACATCACTGGAGGACTGATCGATAGACTTAGCCTAGAGAATGAAATGCCTATATGACAAGTGTTGTCATTGTAAATATGAGAAGCTAGGAGACTAAAGATTACAAAGAAGTGGCATGTTGGTAATACCTATAATGGTTTCCCAAGTCAAAATAATACAGTTGAAGCTAACTGTGGCTTGTGATCAAATATTATAGGTAATTAAAATAGTAAAACTTGGATGAAGTAGAGGATTTTACCCCAGTAATGAAAACACATGGATGCTACAGACACATACCTAGTATCAAATATTTACATACTCATTCTGATTCCTAGGGGCTTTAAATAATATAACTAATGCAAAAATCATATTCACAATACCTGGATCTAAATTAATACCTGTCAGGGATTTGTCACCTGCATCACACAATAAAATGTAATGCAAAAATCTGAAGAAATTAATACATACCAGCAATGCAATTATATACATCAAAAGACTATCCACAATGAAAAGAAATCAGTTGTGGATTTGGCAGAGTTAGCAGAGGGAAAACAAACATAATGGACATTGTATCTACATGTAGTTCACCTTGCCTTGTGCCTCCCATTAGATGCATACACAAAATTTGCGACATATGTGCCTCTTTACTTTAAGCAGACTCAACATCAGTAAGTGTAAACAAAGTAAAGAAGTTATAAGGAATTTCTTTTGCATAGAGGTACAAAAGAACATGTGATGTGCACATGAAATACAAGCAAGTTGCTGGCATAAATTTGAACAAATCTTGGGCCATCATTATATATATATATATATATATATATATATATATATATATATATATATATATATATATATATATATATATATTAATCTAAATCTTTCAAGATTCTCATAGTAGATGGATGGATGAATGGCATCCTCCTGACTTCATTTCTTGCTGCAAGATGGCAAATTATGATGAAAATAATATCACTTTAAAAGTTGAAGCAACTATAAAAATTTGACTAAGTTTACTAACATGAGACTTATAAGCTGGTGCACTCATTTTTTTTTTTTTTTACAAATGCAGCTGCCACACAAATTCCATAAAATGTGCTCCAATCTATATATATAAACCAAGCTGACATCCCTTTAATTGGATTGTCTGTGACAATGTACCTACATGCATACAATCATATTCATAATAATTATACAAGGATTCTCTCATATCTAAGGTTCTTGGTCTCTTGGGAAGAGACTTGATCTTCATTATCCACACTAATAAATCAACTGTGCAGCATACCTGACTATATCAAGAGCAGGGCCGGATAGCAGAGCTATTTTACTCCTCCTGCACCAGAACAGACTTGAGCCCTTCCCGGTACCTACCTCATCTGATCAGCTGATCAGGTTAGATGTGGAAGAGCCTCTCATGAAGGCCCATAGCAGAGTTCACACTGAAGAAAAATGCAACTAGTTCCTTAAAAGTAAAGCTTGTCAAACACAAGTTCACCCATTTTACCACCTATTCATGCTTTTGTCTTTGAAGGATCTTTAAGTTTTAAGGCGGGTTCACACATGGCAATTTGCGGCACCAACAAGACCGTGGTGTTGGTCTTGTCCAACCGCTAGTGGCTTTGTTTACATTGTAATGTTGTAGAAGATGAGGTGTCCATCAGAAGAAAAATGTTGGGGATAGTGAGGGACCAGCAGCATGTCTGGGACCTAAGACACGCACTATAGTACAAGATAAGCCTTTGGAAAAAAAAAATTTAATGAGATGGCTGTCATTCTCTGAGGAATGTTTTGTTCTCTTATAATGTCTTGATGGAGGTGAGGATTAACTATTTGTGATCTAATTTGACTGCAATTTAAAATGTACACTTTTCTATATATATATATATATATATATATATATATATATATATATATATATATATATATATATATATATATATAAAAAAAAAAATGTAGCTTCCAAATTTACTCAAATTATAACCTTTGAAGTTATTGGGTGGACACAAACTCACAAATTAGATGCAAAGTAGGACACAAGCTTGCTGGAGAGAAAGTGAAACAGTTTGGTTAAATTCATTGAGCCACTTGTGTGAACACACTCCAGCTGGGAGGGCTCATTGCCAGGTATTGCATGCTGGCAACAGCAAGCAATTCCAGCTGCAAATTGCCAAGTGAGATCCTGCCTTAATGAAAATATGTAGGTGACTTCATACTAGGCTAAATCTGAATCTGAGTAGCAGAGAGGTTCAAGCTATGATAATTTGGTAGCTCAACTTGCTCCCTGACAACAGTTTGCTGCAATAGCTCATGCATATTGAATTATGTCCAGTGAAGCCATTTTTTATGATCAAGTTCTCTTATTCAAACAAATATCAAAACTCAATACTCATATGTACACTGAAACTTAAATTCACTTAACATAATTTATTTCAACATGTCTATAATATAAAGTGCAATAGTACCGGCTCAAAAGAATGAGGAAAATATATTGGTAAATATAAAGTATATATAAAAGTTTTCTTTTACTTAAATATTCAAATTTCACAAAAAATGTGTTTTCTGTTGCAGAATTACTTCCTTTAAAAGAAGGGAGGTGGGGGAAGCTCTATTAATGCCACATAGCTTCAATAGGTTCTTCTGCCCCATGGCTACAGGGGGAAAATCAAGTGAAGCAGCTTCCGCACAAAATTCCTTACAATCAGTCTTCCATGACACAAGACAGACTGTTTGTGGGTAGAACATAGTAATATCAAATACAATCAACACAGGTAGCTTAACTAACATGAAATACAAACTATGTTAGGAATGTTTGCCATGTAAACTGAATAACATGAATATATTGATTAAGTTTGTACCAATATGGCATGCATCCAAGGTCCAATTTATGAAAATGATTCTTACAGGTGCAGACACGAGCATCATGACACATTGTTACATCTTGTGATAATAATAAAGCATAAGTTTTGAGTAGTACTTAACACAAAGGTCCACATTTTCCTTCAAGAATTCATATCGATATATGCCACTCAGAGAGCAGTGTGAGGGCAGCCTGTGTTGCTCATTAAGTATGGATAACTCCTCTTCTATTTTGAGATTAAAACTTAATGATGCAACCACATGCAATAACAAAGATGTGCAGTGACTCTCATCTCTAAATGCACCTCATGCCCTACCATTCTTAAAAGAGACAGCACAATAATCTTCAACCAACAAACATCCAATTCCCATGTTTGAATTCAGGTTTGGGAGAATGCTTTAACCACTGTTAATTATCATTTCTAAAAACAATTAAGTGTGTCAGATAAAGGAATGATCTATTACAATAATTTTTTTTTGTTTAAGAATATTACATAATGAAATAGCTATGAGCACCTCACTAAGCAAGACAGCAATTGCTACAATCTGAGAAATCTCAATTTGTCAAATCAACAGCATTATGTAAAAGTATTCTGAAAGCACACAACTAAAGCTTTTGCCTTTCTTGTTTCTTTAAACACCACCTGTTCCTCTGAGTGTAAATATTAGAAATAACTCCAAACAGAAAAGTAAAGTCCCTCCACTCTTGCTGTATTGGTGAACTTCAACTAGCAACAAAAGACAAGCAATACTAGTCTCACCATTATACAAGTACTGAACATATCTTTTCAAAGAAAATTTCAGCACTTTTCTAACGAAAATTACAAGAAACACTTCCATGAAGTTATATCTAGAGAAGAGTGGGTGGTGTTTTGCACAAGACCACAGGAACTACCAACTCTGCCTCATCCAAGGTCTGAACTTTGGTACTTTGAAGTCAAAACTAAGGAACAGCCACACTGAAGGATTGTTAGCCTTTTGGTTGCAGTGTGCCACCATGCTGTATCACAGAATATGCTGATTTTGCCAGGCTGAACTTTCTTGCATGTCAGTGGCAGTGCACACATTTCAGCACAGAGCCCCTACCAAAAATTACAATACCCATTCATGGCAAGGATCATTATACTTCAGCTCTTCTTGAAGTTGAATCCTGAGGTAATATATATATATTCACTACCGTTTTCTCTCTTTTCAAAATAGATAGATTTTGTAATAACTTGTAAAGCAATCTGTACATAAAATGGTAAGATCAGTTCACATCTCCAAAAAAGAGATCTTCACACATCACAAATAAATTAACATGAAAATGGTTTTCCAGCACACAACAAACTGTTAACTGCACTGCAGACAGATACACAAATGAATTCCTTCAAGATTCTGAATGCACTGATTATCATGTGCATAATGCATATGAACTGCTACACAAGGATGCACAACTACCACTGAGCCCCATACTACAACCAAAACCATGACATCTCCTGGCAATGGAGGAGGAAAAAAAAAAAAAAAAAAAAAAAAAAAAAAAAACTTATCTTGCCCACTACTGGTGTGCACACTGTACATGCTGGCCCCCCATGTGAGGATGTTCATCATCCTCATCGTAGCACTGTCCCCGGTGACTGCCTGGCCCTCCATTGCCATCATACTCTGACATGTTCACTTCCTCAGAGTCAGCGGGGATTTCTTCTGCCGGTGGGCGTCCCCCCAAGAGAGATTCCAGTTCCTGAAAAGATCATGTCACTAAACCTTTTCTATCTTTACAACCTTTACCCACAAAACCATTCCTGATAATGTCTCTTACAAAGTTATGGCTTACATAAGATTAACTGTATAAAAAAAGTCTATTACTATAACTTGAAAAATCTATCTTTATTACTAAAACTTAAAAGGAAGACCTACAAGCTTGATCACCTAGCTGAGGCAAGGAGTCTCAGAGTACTTCAAGTTTAGGAGAGAAATGAGCTGCCCTCCCTCTTTTATTTTACCTCTTGTCTTACAGGAGCATACAAATGGCCAGAGTGAGGGAGGAGGACAGGCATGTTCTCCAATCCCTTTCTGTCATCTTTATTAACACAAGAAACAGAGACAAGTATACTGTATCCAGTCTCTCTGAAAGCTCTACATTTAATCAGTGACGATGATTGGCCCTCAGGAGATATAGACAGAAATGTTGTGGCAGTTTGGGCAGCAATTACAAATACCTACTTGGTTACATTTCCCAGATAGCTATGAGAGCTACACTGAAGAGGCAATGTAAGAATCATATCTTCTAGAGGACCATTTCTTAAAAATTAGAGAGAGGTGTCTGGACAAAATCACCAATTAAAGACAATATGAATTGTTGTGTAAAATTAACTTTCATGAAATTATAAATCTGCTTCAAGAATGTAACAGCAGATATTGACACTTACTTTTAACTTTCCTTCAGGGGCAAAGTAGTTTTCAGGGAAATCTACTTCTATGCGAATATAAAGATCTCCTTTCTCAAATGGATTCTTGTAAATTGGCATGCCCTCACCAACAATGCCACGCACGCATCCTGAAAGAGAAGAAAATAACACTGAAATTTATAACAAATCATGAAAACCATGAAAACTAATTAAAAACATTTTAAATTTTATCATCATTAATATTACAATCAAGAAGGACCTCAAATACACAAGTATTCCTCCACAATGAAGTCTTTGTTCATTTAGCAGTGAATAGCTATGGCCCTGACCTATGGTGTGACTTCAAGTACAATGAACACAAACACACACACATCCAATGATTTGTTACCTGGAACTAATACTGAGCCAGGTGGATGGTTGACTACAATTTTTCTACCATCTAGATGGTCCACAACAGTAGTGAATCCACATAGTGCCTCGGTTAATGTGACAGTTTTTTTCATCATAAGGTCAGTTCCACTCCGTTGAAATACATCATGTGGTTTCTCCTGGAAAAGGAAAATGGAATACATGAGCCTATCTCAAATGTTTAGAAAGTAGGAATTTGACACTGGTAGAAACAAACAAGAAATTTAATGATCTGCAAAAGGTTGGCATAAAAAAAAAAAAAAAAAAAAAAAAAGTATTGATTTCAAGCACTGTTCTGAAAGAGCTTTTCTTTCCTGATGATACATGCACTTTCATCAGAGTTATTTTTATCACCCAGACAATTGGCACATACAGGCAACGCCCGCTTAACGAACGGGTTACGTTCCTAAAAAAAATATATTTGTTGCGTGAATTTTCATTAAGCAAACCAATTATAACAAGTTTAACTCCTGACTTGAACTTCCATTGAGAATAAACAAAGCAAGAGTGCATCATAGTACAGTAAAAGGTTTAATGAAAGTAAAAATTATGAAGTTAAACATTTAATGGGAGCGTCCGATTTAGATTGGTAATAGATCGGTGCTTCATATCTATGGTAAATATGCATGAAACGCTCCGATTTTTACGTTGTGAAGTATTGGGAACATGTACATCAATATTAGACATTGATCCCCATTCTAGTCCCCAACCCCGCCATGCAATTACAATTTCAACAAAAAGTGTTATTCTGGCGTTATTTGCTCCATGACCTTCCTTTTCCTGTGGCAAAGACACGTTATAATGTGAAAGGTTTCCATGTCGTTAGATTTCTCATTTCATCTTTTGTTTTAGTTTTATGGAGGAGAAAAAAAAAAAAAAAAAAAAAAAAATTACAGGTCACATATATTAAGTGAATAGTGACGTGAATTGAAAGAAGTATTCTTCTCCTTTTTAGTTTTTGTTTCATTGAAATCAAGCTAAAATTGGCTTTAAAATAGATTTTAGAAGAGGAATAACTTATGTTTTGAAATATGGGCTGATAAAGTTTATCGATCGATCTCAATCCCGTTATAATACACTAGGAAATTTATTCAGGTTTACTCTATGTTCTTTTTATTATCTACAATCTCATAATACAATTAGATGTATATGAGGCTCCTAGTCCCCTCCTGTCAATGATATATTGGTCCTGAAGAGGCTTTTCTTCCAAGGTCCAGCTCTCACTTTTTCTGGTTGTGATGTGTTCTTGAAGTTGCATTTTGTGCAGTGCATAGTTATGGTGTTATTGTATACATCAGGCTCAAAACTGTAGTAAAAGGCAGGATCTGGGCACGAATAACAAGAGGAAAGAAGGTTTTTCAGCCTCCTTTTTGTCAGCATGACAAGCTCGTCGTCACTTTCCACATCTTCATTTCTTTTCTCAATATTTTGTAGAAGAGCTTCTCTAATTGTGAGTAATGAGGCCTTTTCTTCTTCTCATTTTCTTGTCTTTGTTCTGCGTGAGATGTGGTGGGCTGTGGTGTGGTGGTGGTGGGTGATGCGAGGATGTGTACTGGAGGATTTGAGGTGTCAGGTTCAACACGCTTTTTATTCTTTGAGCTTCCATACTCATATTCCAGGCGTCCTTCCTCTGCTTATTCCTCTTAGACACCTGTCCCACGGTTAGCAGTAGGTGAAAAGCAGGATGCAGTAAATAAATTACATGCTGTTTAGCAGAGTGAAGGGCGGATATAGCGAGAGACGCAGCAACAACCTCTCTCTAATAGCTTTCCCCCTACTGAGTCTCGCTGGTGCCTTGACTGACGCCACCCATAGACTTTAAGTGTTGCCGTATCATGTCCACCAAAAAAAGTTAGGATTTTTGCCTTTTTTTTTTGTAGTTTTTGAGGAAAAAAAAAAAAAAAAAAAAAAAAAAAAAATCTGCTGATGTAAACAAATGCACGTGGTTGACTACAGGACCTTTAAATGGCATTTAAATGGAAACCAGTGTGCATTTCACCATAAAACTTTGTGAAATAATAGCTAATGTGTATACCTACTACATATTTTTTTTCCACAAAAAACATTTTTTTTGAGATTTTTTCGGTCTCTAAATCAGACGCCCCACTTAACCCTTATGTTCCGGTGATTAAACTATTTTCCAATATCCCATGACGGCTAAAAATGGTAAACCTAGAAATTGTCAGAAAACTGTTTGAATACTAATAATTATTTTCTCTTTGTTATTCTGAATACAATGATGTACTTTCTAGCTCGATGTGACCTCTGAAAGTTTAGTTATTGCCTTATCAAGGATTCCTCCTCCGTCCGCTGTGTGATCTGTCAAGCAGAAACAGCTCGGTGAGTGATGACACCGCGCAAACACAAACACACAAACACTCTCTCTTTCTCTCTCTCATCTTGGAAGAGAAATTGTACACTTCCAATGAGAGAGAGAGAGAGAGAGAGAGAGAGAGAGAGAGAGAGAGAGAGAGAGAGAGAGAGAGAGAGAGAGAGAGAGAGAGAGAGAGAGAGAGAGAGAGAGAGAGAGAGAGAGAGAGAGAAAGGAAATACTAAAGCACCCTGATAAGAGTGAAGGGACGTCTCAGTTCATAACTCATTATGGAACAAGACAGATAATTTTTATTTAGCAGTGGTTCTGAGCCTGACTACAGTGACAGTGATGATGAGGAAGAAACTGAAGAAAGTGAAGACAGCAGTAGTGAAGACTCGGAAAATGATTCAGAGGATCCACCTGTTTTCTCAGAACAGAGAGAAGACAGAGATAATGGTGATGGAAAACAGACTCCAAACATCGTATTGAGAACCCAGAGTGGCTCACGGAGACGCAGGCGTGCCTCTCATGTTCTGGGAAAACGATCAAGGGTGTGTGTGTGTGTGTGTGTGTGTGTGTGTGTGTGTGTGTGTGTGTGTGTGTGAGAGTGTGTGTGTGTGTGAGAGAGAGAGAGAGAGAGAGAGAGAGAGAGAGAGAGAGAGAGAGAGAGAGAGAGAGAGAGAGAGAGAGAGAGAGAGAGAGAGAGAGAGAGAGAGAGAGAGAGAGAGAGAGAGAGAGAGAGAGAGAGAGAGAGAGAGAGAGAGAGAGAGAGAGAGAGAGAGAGAGAGAGAGAGAGAGAGAGAGAGAGAGAGAGAGAGAGAGAGAGAGAGAGAGAGAGAGAGAGAGAGAGAGAGAGAGAGAGAGAGAGAGAGAGAGAGAGAGAGAGAGAGAGAGAGAGAGAGAGTATTCTTTCACCCCTTTTCATATAAAGTTTCAAGCAAATAACATGTAGGTATCATCTCTCTCTCTCTCTCACACACACACACACACACACGCCCCCTTGATCGTCTTCCCAGAACACGAGAGGCACGCCTGCATCTCTGTGAGCCACTCAGGGTTTGGAGTCTGTTTTCCATCACCACTATCTCTGTTTTCTCTGTTCTGAGAAAACAGGTGGATCCTCTGAATCATTTTCCGAGTCTTCACTACTGCTGTCTTCACTTTCTTCAGTTTCTTCCTCATAATCACTGTCACTGTAGTCAGGCTCAAAAGCATTCCTAAATGAAAATTATCTGTCTTGTTCCATAGTGAGTTATAAACTGAGACGTCCCTTCGCTCTTATCAGGGTGCTTTCGACACAGCAGCTTGCTGGGATTGCCCAGTGTCGCCCTCAGAATGGGAGAATAGCTTCGTTACCCCTAAATATACAGAGCTAGTGGTAACACTACTGATGAAAAAAAGAAGTCAGATACTTCCACTCGCCATCTGACTAGAGAAACCGCATGTGGAGCTCAAACATGAGGCGCGAAAATTCTTGATTACGGGAACGATCGCCGTATCTACGGATGCACTGATACAATCGCTGGAACATAAGGGTTAAGCAGTTTAATTTAAGACTAAGTCATTATAATGTACGCTAATGTATATATGTATGTAACTTTATAATGTTGATGATCTTAAATTAATGAAGGGAGGGAGAGTGGAGTGGGAAAAATGGTAGCTGGCAACCTGTGGAATGTAAACAAAGGATGCATCATTGTAGCACATACAAAAATTGTGTACCACATTTCCACAAGGCTTTCCATTTTATCCATTGCAGAGTCATGAGTTTGGGTGGTTCTTTTAGCTTGCAAGGAAGATATGATCTCACCAGCCTTAATAGAGTCTGCTGACTTGAAAATAATACAAACAGTAGATGGAGTCAAGCCATGGTGGCGAGCAATGCTATTAGTTTTCTCGCCTCTCTCGTGTCTGTGAATAATATCCAGCTTCACTTCGAGAGTGAGAGACTTCCTGATCTTCTTAGCAATGCTAGGCGACATTGTAGTTGAGCGAGGGAAGACGATATGCTGCTGGACACTGTTATTGTTTTGAACTAAGAGTGGGGAAGGGTAGGGGAGTGAGGGGGTGCACGTTTTGTCTACGAGAGGTGCTGGTATATTCAAAAGTCTGTCAGTTTGCGTGATACAACAGGGCTTTCAAACTTGGAAAAAATTACCTGGATAAAATTTCGTTAAAGCGAGTTTGATGTTTGATATACGAGCAGATGGTAGTAAAAGGAAATGTTTGTTGTGTGAACGTTCGTTAATCAGGGCTGCCTGTACATAGTTTTGCATAATAAAAATAACCACAGTTAACTCTTGATTAACGCAAGGGTTACATTCCTGGAGAAGTCGCGTTGTTCACAATTGAATTATTCAAACAATTTTCCCATAGAAAACAATGATAATAGGGGATTACGTTCCTGGCCACTAGGAAAGTCTGCCTATCTAGTTACTCAAACCTAAAAAAAAAGAAAAGAAAAGAAAAACGATTAAATGCATAACTAGATAAAATCTTTCATGAAACACAGAAAAACAAACCAGGAGATGAGAAGGCACCACATCTGTCCACCGCTGATCAAGGTTCAAGATTCCAGCACAGCTTTTGCAACGACGCTGGATAGAATCGTTTCTTCCTTCATTCATTACATTTGGTTCTTTCATCTAAATGTTTTATTTTCCTTTCTTTGGCTATAGATAATTATGCACAGATGTATTTAGTAACCTTTTGTCTAAAAGATCACAAATTTTCTATGTACCTTTTCACTGTCTTCATTAATTGTCCTGTCTATTCCAACATACGAGTTCTTTAATCTTCATCTCTTCCATGTATTTTCTCAAATAGGTTTTAAACTTGCACATCCCAACAGGAAGTGTTTCAAAGTTTTTACAGGTTCTCCACACATGGGGACAGCTGGTGTCACTGTTATGAATATCTTGGTATTGGCTGCTGCTTCTTCTTGTGATCCTTAAGCATGTGTGTTGCTTTCACCATAATATATGGATTTCCATTACTCAATTTCCTGCTATAATGGATATCATATCTTTGAATTCATATGCGATCGTGCCATAAGGATCACCTTGACTCCATGGCACTGAGTAATAGTGAACTGCTATTAAAATACTGCTTCCCTTGGTATGAACTTTTTCCCTCTATAACTTCATCTGGCAGAGGACTCAGTGGGGCATGCAATTCTCACTCATACCCAGATTTTGCTTCACTTACTAAATATATGAGAATTGCATGGCCCACTGAGTGTTCCTCTGCTAGATGAAACTACAGAGATGAGTTCATGCTGAGGGAAGTGGCATTTCAATAGTAGTTCACATCACTCAGTGTCATGGAGCCAAAATGATCCTTATGGCATGATCAAAGCCTCAAGAGCGTTTTAACAAACTCCCACGACTCATAACACACTCCCACAGCTATTAAGGTCAACTCCAGTGGTGACCAAGTTTTTACTTCAACCAGTACAAGAGGTGGCAATCAGTACAAAGTGGTGTTAGCAGTGGACAATCTCTCATCAATACAGTGGTAGCAGCAGATGATTTCTCATCAGTACAGTAGCACCTCAGCAGGTGGTGTTACCAACACACTGCTACCAACCTAGTTATCATGGCAATGATGCCCTCCTATACGATAATGGATAACATTTCACGCCTGGAAGTTGCTCTGTTCACTGTTAAATTTCTTGGATCCTGGTCCAGAGCATCTCTGTGTGGTTCCTGTCGGAAGCAGCGTGGACATATGTAATGTCACCGAGTCGAGTTAATCCATGTTAAATTGAACAAATTGCGTTACTTAATCATGTCTCCTTAAATATCAAGCCACATTAAATTGAAATAGCGTTCTTCAAACTCGAGTTAATCAAGAGTTGACTGTATACCAAATCATTCCTCTAATTACTGTTTAGTGGCAATTTTGAGTCGATGGGTTTACTTTCAGTTAAGATTAAGAATGGCAGCATATAGGACTGGAGTGTACAAAAGGCAGCTTTAGATTTTGTAAGGCACAGAACAGGCATTAGCAAAGATTCAGATATATATTATCTTATGTACAGGAACATCTGACACTTTCACTCACCTGAAGTACAATGATGACGTCACCGGGCTCCACCCCAGGCATCTGGTCTCCCTCCCCATGGAAGGTGATGCGCTGCTCGTCCCTCATCCCCTTGTCCACCTGCACTTCCAACAACTTTGTCTGTTGTACCACTTTCCTGCCAAGACATGCCTGGCAACGGTCACGTTCATTTATAACCTCGCCTGCAAGAGAGTAACTGAATACAGGACCACATTCCAATTTGTTCTCAGCAGGATATTCATAAACAAACATACACAGCACAAAAGTTTTTTGTAGTATTAAAAAAATTCACTTATCGTATTGTGCAAACCTGCCAACAAAAGTGACAAAATACTAGATGACTAATAAATTTCTGTACATGTTGCCTTGACATGTATACTGTGACATACATTACATGATGAACAACATGCAACTGTGACTTACATCATAATATGTAAAGCCTATTTTCAAATTTGGAAACCAACATTTTACTCCCATGGTTTGAAATGGTGTTTGACAATTCAGGTGAATCCATGCTCCCTTCCTTATTACAAACAAGTGCTCATGCCATGCCGTTACAGCAGAAAAAAACTTTCACTTTACATAATACTATGTAAAAAAGTGTAGCCTAATGTACAGATGAAAATAGAAAATAATACATTATAAGTAAATCTCCTACTGTTTATTACCAAACTGTGTTTACTTCTTTATCTAGACATTTTCCTCTCCATCACAACAACTCTCCATCCATCAACTCACTCACCACAACCACAACTCTCTGTCCATCAACTCACCACAACAACTACCAGTCCATCACTTCACTCATCACCACATCCACAACTATCTGTCCATCAACTCGCTCAATACCACCACAGCTACCTGTCCATCAAATTGCTCACCACCACAACTGTCTGTCCATCAACTCACCACAACAACAACTACATGTCCATCAATTCGCTCACCACCACAAAAACTAATTGTCCAACTTGTTCACCACAACTACAGCAACTATCTGTCCATGAACTCACTCACCACCACAAAAACTATCTACCTTTTTCCGTCAAGGTTTGGGAAAAATCAGTCGCTTGTCCATTTAGGTTGTGGAGGCCCTCAGTTAACATATATTTGGTTGTAACATACTTTTAAATGCAATCTTTCATCTTATAGCAGTAAAAATCATTAGAATTTTTCATTATAATTGTTCACCACAGGTATGAATGATAGAACCTTATCGTGCAGTTATCAGTTTAAAGCATATTACATATTAACAAAACAGATTCAGAAATCTGAAAAATAATGATCATGTTTAGGACACCAGTGATATTCACCTATGAATGGTAACCCTCAGCTTTGCATGCAAAGAATGAAACTACTGCTAATTGTGTATGTGGCAAATAGGACTATCTGGCAACTCTGGCATACTATTAAAAAGTAAACACTACACTGTAGAGATGTACCGATACCAAAATTTTGGCCAATTCCGATACCGATACTGATACCACCTAATTGGGCCGATACCGATACTACTACTTATAGTGATTACTGCACTGGACACCAGGATGAGTTGGAGGATGGCGAGCGTTATCAGATGGGAGGCTTTGTTTTGGGGGATGCTGTAAGTCCTTCTGAGAATGTTTGTGAAATAGGAGCAATTCTAGAAGCTTTTTGAAGCCATTTGAAAAGGTAAATTACTCAGTAATTGGAATGAATATCTTCTCAGTCTTCTGATTTTTGTCAGTTATTTTAAATTCTTACTTCTTACTCCTTTAGCGACCATTTGGTCTTGTGCATTTTCATTATTAATTTCATTGACGATATTTTGGTGATCAAAAATATTCTTAAAATTATTAAAATTGTAAAACAGACAAAATATTAGTAAAAGAAACTCATTTTGTTGTGTATGTTTCTCTTCTATTAAATCTGACATCCTTTGATATTAATTCATTAGACATTAGTAGACCAATTCAGAAAAATGAGCTTTCACCTAATCTTTTCAATTAAATAGAAAAAGTTTAGTTTATTCTAAATTTCTAGTGTATTGCTATGATCTTAAATAATTAATATGCAACAAATTATACACAATGCACATGATTACAAAACAGAATCGTTACTTTCTTAGTTATGGAATTTTTACATCCTTAGGTTAACACAAGTAACTCAAAAATTAAACTTGCATTAAAATTAATATACATATATAATTCGAGCTTCCACCTATTCCAGTATGATATCTTGGAAAAGGCTAGCACTAGCACTGTTAATTATAAATCAAATAAGAATATGCTGTTATTTACAATAATGCAAAATGCCTAACTATATATATATATATATATATATATATATATATATATATATATATATATATATATATATATATATATATATATATATTTTGTTGGATTCTCAATATCTGAAGTTTGACATTCTTAGATTATAGTTAAAAAACATAAGCCTTTCACCTGTATGAAGTTTGTGTGGGTGGAGGAGCAGCGTCTGACAGTGAGAATGCGTGGTGACTCATGACTGACCATTTAACAAGATGCCGGAGTTCAGCCTATATGCGTTTCATACACGTCTAATTTAGAAGTTGTGGCTTTTTACCACAGAAAACAGTATTCTATGACATACGGTAATCACCACGGAAACTTAATACGCCATATTATATTAATTTGGTATCATCAATATCTTATATCGAATATATCACTAAGTAGTAAATTCCTTTTAGGTATCGAAAGTATCGGCATAAAATAAGCCGATACCGATACCCCAAAAATGGGCCGATTCTGATGCATCGGTACATCTCTACTACACTGTCCACCTTAGTGACCTTTGTGTTACTCATCAGCTATCTGATGGCTAGCACAGGTATCATCCCTAAGTAAGAGAAAGTTGGAGGCTTACCTTCACCATCACAAGACGGACACCGACTCTGCATCTGCTGCACCATGCCGGGACCCAGCTGAGTTATTGTGACTTTGATGCCTCGCCCATTGCAGGTCTGGCAAGGATGAAGTGCCCCTGGAGGTCCACCCTCACTATACAACACAAGAAAGAAAATATCAACACAATCTTTAAGCAGATTCAAGCCATCTGTGCATTACCAGCCTTAGTCATTGAATTAATCTACACGTGTAATGGACTAGCAAAATCTAAGGTTATTATATTTAAGATGTGAAGTTTGTAAAAATCACCGATAAATCCACAAGAATAACAATTTTGTTTCACAGCCTCAATTTTGAAATCCCACTTGTATGAAAATTGTGAGTTTTCACTTGTATATATATGTATGCATTGTGTGTGTGTGTGTGTGTGTGTGTGTGTGTGTGTGTGTGTGTGTGTGTGTGTGTGTGTGTGTGTGTGTGTATTCCCAAGGCTGGTCACCCAGCCAACTGTTCCCCAACAGAAAGAGCTCAGAGCTGGTACTGGTCAATTTTTGGGTAAGACTGACAACACACCACACACTGAGGAAGTGAGGCCACAACCCCTAGAGTTACATCCCATACCTATGTGCTGAGAGGTGAACAGGTGCTACACCCATTAAGAGGCTTGCCCATTGACCTTGCCAGAACTCGAATCCGGGCCCTCTCGGTTGTGAGCCAAACACACTATCACTACATAACGCTGTGTATTTACCTAGTTTTACCTAGTTGCATTGTACAGGTTTGAGGGAGGCTCATAGTGTCCTCTCTCCATATCTCCATTTATCAAATTTTTCCTTAGTTATGCACATTATGTGCTGTAACAAATTCATTACCCAATGCATTCCACTTTTCCACCTTTGTGTGGAAAACTGTATTTTCCGATATCCTTCACACACTACCTCATCCTGATCTTCTTTTCATGTCCTCTTGTCCTTCCATCTTTTTGTCAACAGCATCAGGTCTTCTTTGTCTATCTTTTCAATGCCATCAACTATCTTGTACATTATTAGGTCCCCACATTTTCTTCTATCTTATAAGGTTGGTAGTCCCATTTCCTTCAGTCATTCTTCATATGTTAGGTCCTTTAATTCCAGCACCATCTCTGTAGCAATTTTCTGTATCCTTTCCAATTTTCTTATATCCTTTTTAGAGCTTGGAGACCACACCACTACTGAATATTCCAGCCTTGGACGTATCATGCTTGTGATGATTTTTTCCATCATATCTTTGTCCATTTATTGAAATGCCACTCTTATATTAGTCAACATTTTATATGATAGTCCAAATATCTTGCTTATGTGTTTTTTGGGGCTCAGATTTTGCTACATGATCACTCCCAGATCTTTTCCCCTTTAGTCTTCATTATTTGTTCCTCTCCCATCAAACAGTTCCATACTGGTCTTCTCTTACTCTTTCCTAGTTCCATTATGTGACATTTCTTGGCATTAGACTCCAATTTTCACTTCCTGCTCCACTCATAGATCTTGTTTATATCTTCCTACAACAGCAGTCCTCTCTGGTTTTGATAACTCTTAGCAGTTTTGCATCATCAGCAAATAAATTTATATAACTGTTTATCCCAATGTGAATGTCGTTTACATAAATCTGAAACATACAGTATTTTACGGTTTGCAAGACGCTGCATCTTGGAAGACGCACCCTAATATTTGAAAGAAATTTCTAAGAAATAAAGTCATTCTCATACAAGAATACATTCACCATATACCCAACTACTGAACACAAAAACATTGTAATCACTTGTCCGAGTGTGAGCAAACCTTTTATACAGCAAAAGTCCTCAATTTTGGAGATTTGTCATTCAGAAATTCCAGTTTCGTAAATTTGGGAGGATGAATAACTTAGGTTATTAAAATAGCAGAATCTGCCAATCACCAAAACCTACAGGTCAGTGCTGCAGATTGTATTTATTTTATTTTGCAATTGTGCTTCACAGGCTTTATCAATGTGAATATAATTCACGGTCAGTGCTGCAGATTGTATTTATTTTATTTTGCAATTGTGCTTCACAGGCTTTATCAATGTGAATATAATTCACAAGTGGAGTTTTGACTCTTGCTTAAATGAGTAAGCCATTTCGATGTTCTATTAATAAAGGTATAAAGGCACCTGGCATGTGTGTGTGTTCGTGTGTATGTATGTGTGAGTTGCTATGAGACGAGGGAGTGGCCCATTTTCTTCACACGCTGAGTAGGCTCCAGGAAGGATTATGGTATTGGAAATACTTGTAACAGCTAAGTACTGAGTTTACATCATATAAAAGGCTGAATTAAATAGTAGTTAAGCTAACATCATAATGTAATGACTCAACATACAAATCCAGGTTGCTATCGGTCAAATGTCCAAGTTCGCTTGAGGCTGGGTGTTGCCTTACAATACAACATTCATCTTGGAAGATGCACTAGTATTTTTTAAGAGAGAGAGAGAGAGAGAGAGAGAGAGAGAGAGAGAGAGAGAGAGAGAGAGAGAGAGAGAGAGAGAGAGAGAGAGAGAGAGAAAAGGTGCGTCTTATCAGCCGTAAAATATGACAATAGGGGCTAACACTGACCCTTGTGGCACTCCGCTTGTTACTTTATCTCAAGATGAGTATGTATCTCTGATCACAGTTCTCATTTCCCTATCCTTCAAATAATCTCTGTCCAATCTAGCAAAGTTCCTCACAGTCCTCCTACGCTCTCTAGTTTCCAAAATAGTCTTCCATGAGGGACTTTATCAAAAGCCTTTTTTAATATCCAGGTATACTATGTCCACCCACCCATCTGTTTTCAAGTCCTGCAATAACTCTTGAGTAGAAGCTTAATAAAATTGATACAAATGACCTCCCTGTCCTGAACCCAAATTGACTGTTCGATATGATTTGCTCCTCTTCTAGAAATCTAACCCATTTTCTTTGATAATGATTTCACACAACTTCCCCAAGACACTTGTAAGTGACACTAGTCTGTAGTTTAGTGGTTCAGTTGCCTTTCCTCCTTTAAATATTGGAATTATGTTGGCCCACTTTCATTCTAGTGGAACTCTCCCTTCAATTATTGAACCTGTAATTATTTCCCAAATTAGATCCAGTAGTTGCTCTTTACATTCTTTTAACACTCAGCCTGATACACCATCTGGACCCATTGCTTTTCTGATATCCAACTTATCCAATAATCTTCACTATCCTCTTTGTGCACTGCGATCTGAAATCCCTGGCAATGCATTGTCCTACAAGGTTCTGTGAAATCTTTTTCTACAGTGAACACTGTTTTGAACCTCATTCATTATTTCACACATTTTCTTCTCTGTCTGGTATGTCTTCCCTTCTTTAATGATTTTTTCAATTGTTTCCTTGTTCTTTGTTTTGCCATTTATAAACTTGTAGAAAAGTGTGGGTTTGTCTTTGCTTTTATTCACTACATCTTTGTAAAAGTTTCTTTCTTCCTCTCTCCTTACTCTAATATATTAATTTCTGTTACAGTCATTCTCTGTTTTATGAGTTTCTTCCATGCTTTATCTTTTGCCTTTTTAACTTGTATGCATCTAGCATTGTACCAATCATGTAATTTTTTCTTAACTCTATAAACAGGTATAAATTTTTTTACTCCATTATATTTCTGTAAGAACATGTCATATTTCCCTTGTGCTGTCTTTCTGTACATAATATTTTTCCACTCAATATCAGTGAAATAGATCCTTAATTTTTCAAAATCTGCTCTTGTATAATTTAATCTCTCTCCTTTCTAGTCATCTCTGTAACTTATCCCATCTTTCTCCTGAATTTGTATCTCTAATGTCACATGATCACTTCTTCCCATTGGATTAAGATATTGTATGATTGGAGGGGGCTCTGGTTTCTTTGTGAATACTAGATCAAGAAACAATGGTTCTTCTTCCCCCCTGTACCTTGCTGACTCCTCCACCCACTGATCCACTGCATTAACCATAGTCAACAGTAACACGTCCTTGCTCCACTGCCTAGCAAAATCCATTAATTACATCTCAATCCAGTTTACTTTTTTTGTAGTTAGTCTCAAACTAGAAGTATTTTTCTATCTCTTCTTATTATGTTATCTAGGCACTTAATCACCTCTCTTTGCATATCTTTATGTTCTTCAGTTTCCTATGTATTAGTTTTAGGTGGCACATATATAACTATAATTTTTCTCTTTTTCAATTCCTGTTTTGATTGTTACTCCAATTACTTACACTATGTCCTCTCCATATTGCACAGTTTCCACACATATATTATCACGAACCATTATTAGCACTCCTCTTCCCCCTTTATCTTTCCTGTCTCTCCTCCAGGTATTATATCCCTCCCCTTTCAAGTTAACATGGATCTGCTATTTTAGTTTTGTTTCAATGATGCACATTACATTCCACTTTTTCTCTTTCAAATAATTCCTAACCTCCAACATGCTTAATAACAACCCATCTATATTAGTATATAAGTCACTCTTAATTTCTTGCCTCCTCCACGACTTCCTCTTTCTTCCATAGGTACCATTTCTTTAGTCTCATATCCAGAACCCTCCAGTAAAAATTCTTCTTTTCTATCTTTGTCCTTTTCTCATTTTTTTTTTCCTTAGCTTCACTTCTTAGCAGTTTCTCCATTTCCCTCTCCTCTATGTTCATATCTCTTTTCATCCATATATCCTTGTGTTCAGTATCTTCAGCCAGCTTCCCTTTTCTAGCCATTATTTCCTCTACTGCCACTTAGGATCTCATCCTAACTTTCATTGATCTCCTATCCCCTTCACTGTATCTTCCTAGCCTGATGACTTCCTCCACCTCCTTGTGTGCTGTCTTGTACTTGTTTGATAACAGTTTTAGCCAATTCCCTCTCTTCATGTTCTCTTGTGAATTTCTTTGGATTTTTCTTTTCCTTCAACCCAAAAAATCACGAAGCTTTTTTCATGTCCACTGTATCCCACACCAAGTCTTTTATCTCTTTAATTACTTCAATTACAGCAACTTTCGTGTTTTCCTGAATTTGTCTCTTTACAACCTCCAAAAATTTAATTTTTTCCTCTTCCTATTCCTTCCATTCATTTCGTAGTTCCTTTAGCTTGTTTTCACCCAATCCATCTTCTGCCCTGTCCACAATCCCATCCTGCAAGCTCCTTAAGGAGCTTTCGTAGTCATGGCACGTGGCTTTTAGTAGGTCATTTTGTTTCTTTATTTCTTGTATCTCCTCTTTCAATCCCTGATTGATTGCACTGATCTTTTCACATTCTACCAATCTCAACTTTAACTCTGTGTTTATCCATTAGACTCGACATCACTTCCTTCATATACCTTAATTACCTTAGTTCCATTTCTACGTTGATTAACCTTCTCATACTACCTCGTTCTTCCCTGAATCCAGAAAAATCTTTGTCCATAATATCATCAGTTAGTTTCCTTAGTCCAACAGGAGTTTCAATGTTTCACATGATAACGTATGTTTTGATTCCGTCATATGTCTGGCAGCACTATGTTCCATCTCTCTCTCTTCCTTCTTTCCATATATATGATCAAAAACTCATTTAATATGGAGACAGGAGAACCTTTGGCCCCCTCCCCCCCTGTACATATGTCTAGGCCAGTCTCCAGCTCCTGTTGTAGCTTTTCCCTGCAAGCTACTCAGATGCGTCTGATCGGCACGATGTCTATGCGCAGTGTGTGTGTGTGTGTGTGTGTGTGTGTGTGTGTGTGTGTGTGTGTGAGAGAGAGAGAGAGAGAGAGAGAGAGAGAGAGAGAGAGAGAGAGAGAGAGAGAGAGAGAGAGAGACTTTATTATACTATGGATATTTTCAAATACTGCAGTTCATCTACATACCCTCCACAAGCAGTGCAGATTGTATTTTTGGACAGCTGCAATTTTGACACTTTGCCATTGTACAGATCTTCTAAAGATACTCTGTTGAGAAATGAACACAAATTAGAGAACAAGGTACAGTAATTCAAGTCTAATGAGTAAGTGATATGATTCTCCAAGTCATCTACATATACTCCATTGAGGAATAAACAAATTACAGAACAAGTTACCAGAAGTCAAGTGTCATGAATAGACAATGTGAGGCTGGAAGAATGGTTTCACCCATATTCTGAACTTGGAAACATAACATTCTTTGAAAATACAAGTGGAATATCAATATTTTTCAGAAAGAGAAACATTTAAACTTTAATTCATCACAGTGAAAACAAATGAGTAGAACAGAAGGTACGTGCAACACAAATGAAGTTAAGTATATATGACACATCTTCAGAACATTTTCTTCATATTTTAAAGGATGTCTAAGGACAAGATGTTAAAATTATTCATAAATATATAAAACATATAAATAATATTGATAAAATAAGCAAATAAGAATGTGTATCTATATTCCAAAGTAAATCAAAGCAGAGATCTCCCTTGAAACATCACAATACAAACATTCAATCTAGTCTTAACACCATCAAAAAGAAAGTGAAGCCAGCAATATGCATTAAGGTGGTGGTGGTGGCAGTACGGATGATGATAACAAAGGAGAAATACAATCCCTACAAAATAGTGAATGCAAAGGATTGATTCACTGATCCTACTTATGCAGGCACACTTACTTCAGCCTGTGTACTGTATTCTCCCCTTTCTTTGGTCCCCTTCTTGGTCCATGACGCAAACCTCCACCTCCAAAGCCTCCAAACAGACCCCCAAAAGGCCCTCCACCCCCAAAGAAGTGACTGAAGATGTCATCAGCTCCTGGACCAGTATCTCCTTCCTGCAGGGAAACACCATCACCCAATCCCTTCTAATTACAACACAAAAAGACTACCAACACAAAAATTCTTTATATTCAATTTTGTTTATTTCATTAGCTAGTTATGTATCATATAGATTAATTTCTTGCCATAAATGGACAGACAAATTTATGTAACTTAATACTTATATTTTCAGCAAACCACAAGCCTTAAGTGAGTGTGGCAAGTCACTTGTCTGCTGACCAAGATTGCATAACTACTGTAGATGGCTCAATGAAACATTAGTGCTCACCTGCAAACCTTTGAGGCCATAACGGTCATAAATCTCACGCTTCTGTGGGTCAGTCAACACCTCGTAGGCGAAGGAGATTTCTTTGAATTTGTCCCCTGCAGCTGGGTTCTTGTCTGGATGATATTCTTTGGCAAGCTTACGGTAATTCTGTGGAAAAGCAAAGGAGGTTCAAGATCAAAATGCCAAGCCTCCTATGTAGCATTAAACATGGCCATCCTCATACAATGGATGACATTGACCTATAAGTACGGAAAACATAAACTGGTCGAATTACAGCATCACTTTTGTCATGCATAAATCTTGGCCTTTATATAAATGAGATAAGATAGGTGTCAGGGACCATATGTTCTTTTCTTTTTCTTTTTTTTGTAAGCAAGATATTATCTTGATGTGATACAACATGTATTATTATGTATATATTGCAAAATTTGGATATTTTCCTAACTACACTTGTCTCTTTGATGTCACTGCTGCCAATCTAGAGGATAACGTGGTTGCACATCTCCAGCACCAGAGTTCAGCCATAAAAAAAACTATGGGCTTTCGTTCCAGGGACCCAATATATGACCAGCTGGACTGTTTCATTCTGTATTGGCAGGGTGTGAGGGAAATGGTTATGGCCTGCCATCACTGCTCTGAACACTGGTTCCCTTGCTAGTTACCTATTATTACGCTCAGCAACTGGTACCCTTATAAAGCCTATAACAATACAAAATAGCAGTACACACATAGTTGTATAAAATTTAACAAATACGTATTGGTGCTACTAATAATTCTTCTTCCTTTTAAAGCATACATTTTCTTTCTATGTTATCTTAGCTGATACACCATGAGATATGGCACAGCACTATAACACAAAGGCAAGCTCATCTTACTATACATCAAGAAGTAGATGCCTGGTTAAGTTCTAAGTCCTTACAACGTTCCGTGGAAAATGTGCGCAACATTTACTTGTATGAATGATAGAAATGACGAATGCTGGCTAGTAGGTAGAGTGGTAAGCTTGCAACAAACCTAAGTAACGTTCCCTGCCTTCCATAAACTCCTCAAATCAAGTCCTCGATATATAGAAATGTAAGGATATGAAATAATAATAATGATTAAGAATTTCGAACTACAGCCCAAAACACGCTGACACCAAACAAGTCTAGCGAAACAGAGAAGTCGGGGTTGATACAAAGGCCAATCCCTTAATTATTACACTGGAATGAACTGGAATACAAAACACATTAGTAAAGGCAACCAAAATGACGAAAACTAGACAATTCTCAAGACAACAAAGGAGAGAGAGAGAGAGAGAGAGAGAGAGAGAGAGAGAGATGGGAGCAGAACATTACACTCCCAACATGGACTGGTAACTCATTCCACCAATCTAGGAGGGAACTGCCACGAAGAAACCTCCACGGTGAACTCACCTTACGTATTTCTGAGTCTGAAGCGTTTCTGGAGACGCCTAACACTTCGTAAAGCCTGGTATCTGCCATGGTGCGCGGCGGGGACCGTGTGTGTGCAGGAGTGAGTGCTGGAACCTTCCGTCGCGCCTGCTCCCTCGTCTGGCCAGTGGGATCAAAACCTTCAAACCGCTCAAATAGTAGTATCCAATTCCCCGATATGCTGACTTAGTAGTGCTGCATCTCGCCTTATCCAATGGCGCTATCCAATCCTCCCTCCTGCTGATTTAAAAGTATTCAGTTCCCTATAACTTTACGCACTGACCCTATCATCTTTTGCCATATAATAGGATCCCAAGCCTTTCCACGGGCTTAGTAAATTAAAATCCTATAACAAGTGTAAGTTCACAGTATTGTTGATATCCGAAACCTTTCCTGTCTTAAAAATAAGTTCCAATATGCTTTACACGAAGATATATTCTCAATATCCTTCTCAAGTTTCTATCTGCCTTGGCAGTTCTCGACGTTATGAAATTTAAGAAAGACACGTTTTCAGTTTCCAGGCAGTCCTGTTTTGAAACTTAATTTCCAGTAACATCTATCATCGTCTCTTTTTCTGGGTCAATGAAAATCCACAGCTCTACGATAGCACATCAGTGTAGGTAGCCAAGATGAGATG